>NC_134487.1:302408751-302636251 GCF_040206685.1 Ascaphus truei | reverse complement strand
TGCTGAGATCGGATCTGTCATCAGGACAGGCTCTAGCTAGGCACACTGGGAAACAGGGATAGAGTCTGCTGCCACTCTGTGCTGCGTAGGGACGGACCTAGGGGTGGTCAGGGGCTGACGGGATATTGTCAGTTCGCAGGGACAACCTAGGGGCCTGAAAGGAGTGAGGGGTTTGGAGCCGGGCTATAGCTGACTGAGTCACCTTGAGGCAGTGCTAGTTGGTAGGATGCCAGAAGGGATAGCCTGTTAACATGGTCAGGAATCCTGGAGAGGGTTTGCGCTAGGCTGACCAAGAGAGGTAGACGCCCAAGTACTGCATGGCAGAGCCAGAGTACCTAGCCCATTCCAGACACTCACCGTAGGGAGCACAGACTGGGAGGAAGGAGTCACAGCAGACACTGAGAGAGTGAGCCTAGCCTGAGGTAGTGCAACACTGGGTCACACCTAGATAAGGTACATATGTGGTGGTGCATCTGAAGCTAATCTTTATTGTGCCGGTGTGGTGGCTGCCCCGCAGAGTGGAGCACCATGTACGATAATTGGTACGAGAGTGAGACAACCCAAAGAATGGAGGATCCGCGTGGCGCGGAGAACCCAAAATGGTGACCAGAGGCTGATGGGGAGGGCACCCGTGGCGTGCACCCCACTGAAGAGCAAACAGTCGCCGAGCTATCGTTAACCAGTCTGCTCTGGAGCGGAGCGAAGGCTGTGGCTGCCCCGTTTTTATCCTGTCTGGGACAGCGAGGGGCCACCCTTGAAGAGTGTGAGGAAATTGTAATAATTGGGGGAGAACCCCGCGAGGAGAGCAAACAAATGGACTTTTTGGGCGTAAAAGTCAAACAAAATGGCGGTTCCCGCTTGCTAGGGAAACCGCATGGGCCAGTCGCAGAAAAAATGGCTGATGCAGGACTTGCAAAGAGCTGGCCGGGAATGGCGCGAACAGCAGAGCCCCGCCCTGATGGGGGGCATGGCGCGAAAGCTATGGCTGCGCCGGGATGGACAGTGACTCACTCAGCCCCTGTGCTGAGTCAACCGCTTAGTCTATGGGACCCTCCCCTGATTTCTACCAGGGGGAGTGACTTTCAACTATGGCCTGTGGGAATGCACCCACTGGGCCCAGGGACTGATATCCAGACGGCGCCACTACAAAAAGTAGTTCCGGCCGTGGAAGAGCCGTGCAAAAAGGATGGTTATCTTGCACAGAGGGCGGCTGCCAGGAGAAGGTGGGAACTAGCCGCGGGAAAAGACCCCCACCCTTGTGGGGAAATTGGCGCGAAAACGCTAACCGCGCCCACCAGGACTGAGAAAGGGTCTTAATTAAGGGGCATGATATTCCCCTGTGGGACCCGCCCATTATTGCAACCCCTGGGGGCGGGTTCCAGCTCTGTCAGAGAAGGGAGGAGCCGAAGCAAGGAGTGGCGGATCCAGCAACTTCCACCAGTCAGTTGCGAGGAACCACTGAGACAAAGAGACCTATACAGGAAGTGGCTCCTGTACAAAGAATGGCCTGCTCCTCCACTGTGGGCACGATGGTCTCCACCCAGCCCTACTCAGTACCCGGCGGGTTGCTAGTAGTGAGGGTGGCCAACACCGAGATGGTGGTCGGGCTCTGCCTACAATGTGGGCTGCCCGGGGGCACGGTCAACACGGCGGCACGTTGCCCTCATTGCGGGACTTTATACCTGTGGCCTATGCCCACATTTATTCCAATTCAGCCTGCTGACCCCCCGGTGGACATGGCAAGGCGCTCCGCCGAGTCCCCGGGCGCGCTATGGATCAACCGCGCGAGTCCAGGAGACAAGGGACTGGAGCCGGTCAAGTCGGCTGGGTCAGTGGCGATCGAGGCGGTTGAAGCACCCCCCGCAATCGGGGAAAAGAGACTTTCACTCCGCTCGGAGACCCCTAAGTCAGGGAAAGGGGATTACTCAGACGAGGACCTTCGTGAGCTGGCGGTGTTAAAAGCGGAGCCAAGAAGGCAGACCGGAAGGGCGACACCCCGTGGGGTGAGTGGTGGCCTTGAGAACAGGGCGTCCCCCGCAGATCGGCGAGCCGACAGACGGAGTCCCGCCATCCCAGGACCTGATCTAGGAGACGGGAGGGAGACGCCTATACCCCTGCGGATGGGTAAGCCAAGCAGCCCTATTACTTACCTGGTTACAGCAGACGGCGAAGCGCTGGAAGGGCCGCGCCAGGCCCCGAGCGCACGTGGAGTGGCGGCATCACTTCCGGCGGCGACGGCGGAGCAACCGGATGTCGTCGTGGAAGAAGAGATCCCGCATGGGGGTCCCACGCAAGATGGCGACGCTTCCGGTTCCGGGGAAGACATCGCTTCCGGTGGTGACGGCGGAACCCATGGAGAAGTTGCAGCGACGCTTCGGCGATTGGGGGAAGGTCCCCAATCACCTCAACGGCTCAGAAGCTGGACAGGCGATCTGAGGACTGAGGAGGGTGAAGTATCATCCTTTGAAATATCTACGGACAGCCAGGAACGGGTCGCAGCCCCATGGCAATCGCTACCCCGTCCGTATGCCCAACCCCATGCCCTAGCTAAAGCCCCTACCCCTGTCACACGGTCCCCGGGTTCCCCGCCTAGCCTGGAATCAGTGGACATTTCCTCAGAAGGGGAGGTGAGACAGACTGGGGAAAGACAGCGCAGTGGCGCTACGGAAGGTATCTCCAGGGGAGGGGGAGAATTGAGAGCGGGTGCGGAAGGCCGGTGGTTGCCCCCTGCAGTTCCGGCGCCGGTAAAAAAGGCCCCAGGGTCGTCTAGGTGGTCTGTACCGCGATCTGAGCGGTCATCAGGGGTATTTTCCATGGACGATGACAGGGACTCAGGAGGGTCAAACAGATTCCGGGAGAACCGGTGGTGGGCCCCATTATTTGAAGGGTACTCGGCCTGGATGGACCGCACTCGGTTCCTCATCCGGCGAGAGGATGTAGTGGACTATTGGTGGGCGGTGGGAGAGTTTACCCCAGAACAGAGGGACAGGGAGTTGGAGGAGCGCTGGCTTCAAATAGAGAATGGGGAGATAGAGCCTATGGGTCCCAGCATCTTGTCAGACCCCGTAGACCCTGATGAACCCCTCTCATGGGTGCTGCCTGGGAGGGCAGGTAAGGCTGATCTGACTAGAATTAGTAGGGCCGAGAGAACCATAATGGCTCGGTATAAATCTTCCCACGGGTTGGAGTACCCGTATGTTCCTGAGCCTCTCATGGATGAGATAGAGGACAATCGGGATAGGTGGCTTAGGGAGGCCATAGAAATGCACCTAGTGGGGAGAGGGAGTTCCGTGATAGGAAAGAAGGCCGAGGAACGGATAGAACATTTAATCCGCATATGGGCCATTGGGAGGAATATCTATAAACACAGAGTAACATATAGACCAGAGAGGGGATTACCCAGGCATTTCTCAGTAACAGTTCTGGATATGGGGGGTAGAGAAGTAAAGAAACCGGACCCCTATCACTATTTTTAGGTGGTACTGTGCATCACGCGGGTCCGTGGCTGCTGGTCGGGGCGGGCTTGGCGGAATGTACTGTATTCATGTGTACTGCATTATGAAGAAATTTGTGTGATGTTAATTATGTTTTCTGTTACAGTGCTTCCTGGAAAGAGGTATACAAATTTAGGTCCCAGCGAGGACGATGGGATTCACCAGGGGGAGACTATAGCGGTCATGTAAAATGCCTACAGTCATCTCTCCTGCTGGCAGCAAGGCCTGGTAAGTGTGGGCATGCCAGCAGTAATCATGGAGGTTTTCCCTCACACCCTGGTGGGGTGCCCTGTGTATGGATGGGACTGGTCACATGCCCTGACTCCATAGTTAGTGATGTCAGAGGTGTGTCAGCCTCAGAAGTTACATAAGGCACAGCACTGTGTCTAATAGTTAGTGGCTGGAAAGTTCTACCTGAAGTCTGAGTTGAGGAAGGAGTTCGGCTAAGAGGAGTAGTTCAAGTTCTGCTAGAGTGTCAGTTATGTTATAGTAACTCCATGGGAGACTGTGTCCAGGGACCTGGCACTGGGCAGTGATTCCTGCGGGAATAGTGAATCCCTGATTTAGGTGACATACCTATCAAAGGGGAGCACGGGCGAGATGATCGGCTAAATACACCCCATTGTGGAGGGCAGCTATGCCCACCGTGACAATAAAGATGGAGCTGATCAGAAAGACCCCTGTGTGTGAGAGTATGATTACACAGGAGGTTGCACCACCGAGGAGTTCCTCGTCAGGATCATCCCCATGCGGACGCAGGGACCCTGGTGAGGTGGAGGCGCTGCACTGGAACTAGGTGAGACTCAGCACACTACCTCAGCTGCCTGTCTGGACGGGTCCTCCCCACACACCATCATGCGGGAGACTCAGGAGTCCTGTAGCCAACAGGTGCACCACCCGACACTACCACACTGTAATGGGGGCCGGTTAGACCACAGGGGCCAATGTGAGATTGGGTGGGTCAGGCCGGGCCAGAAACACCGTTACAGTAGTTTAACAAACACTTTCCTTTGCATTGAGTAAGGAAAGCATGTGCATGTTTGGAGTTTTTTTTAAAACTAGTTTGAGAGTTCACTGTGCCTTGAAAAACGCTGCAAAAATAATACCATTTTGAAAGCAGCCATCTGCCCATAGCAGGCAGCTGAAACACTTCCAACGCTGCCTAACAGCCTACGTTGACATGGCTTTTTATGCAGTATATCATAGACAGCATGCCAGAGATACAGGCAGGATCTCCTGCAATGACGTCAAAGAGGGGGAGAATCTAGCCTTTAAACTGCTGCAGGCTTGTCCTAATGACATTACATTCTAATGAATGAGGAGTGCAAGATATGTATATCAATGTTACACTAATAAGCAAGGACAGCAGTCCCTTATCTCCAGAGGCTGTGCTAGTCTCTCAGCAGGGGTGTACTCAATGCTTTCCATCACAGCACATACAAAAAGATCAGCACTATGAAGAATCTGCATTATTCGTTAAGAGAATTTCGCTTGATGTGAATTTAAAAGGCGCGCAGACCAAAGTTTTCTTCTTTAAATGCATCTCTATAAATGCTGTTTTACTTTTTGTTCTTCGTTGATTCCTATCGCCAATTTCCAATCATGTATTTGTTAAACAGCAAGAATAATGAATACATTCACTGTATGTCTCTGTGGCTTTTAAAAAAATATATATATATCTTACAGGCGACCTTAAGTGACATTAAATTACCCAAATTTAAATATGAATAAAAAACATAAAAATGGAGGAAATAACAAAAAAAAGTTAAATTATTAGAACAAAAACATAAGATCAGCATGTAGGTAATAATTCTTGTTCTACATCTTATTGTTAAATTCTTTTAAAATAATTTTAAAGCCCAAATTAAAGAAAAGTACCCCAGACTATTTACCAAAATGATGAAGATGTCTATTTATTTATATCCTGAAGGTGCATATACCTGGAGATGTACAGCATCATTTATTTATATATACCTGGAGATGTACAGCATCATTTATTTATATATATACCTTGAGATGTACACCATCAGTTATTTATATATACCTGGAGATGTACAGCATCATTTATTTATATATATATACCTGGAGATGTACACCATCAGTTATTTATATATACCTGGAGATGTACACCATCAGTTATTTATATATATATATACCCGGAGATGTACACCATCAGCTATTTATATATACCTGGAGATGTACACCATCAGTTATTTATATATACCCGGAGATGTACACCATCATTTATTTTTACAGTTGAGCCCCTATCTAAACTTGTAAGGTAAGTGCACTTAAGTTGCACAGATTGTTAGTCACAGCAGTTGATTTATCCCCCCATTATCATGAGGAAAAACTATGAAAAATACCATCCTACATTGCTGTTCAGGGATTCATTGATGTACAGGTGAGCTGCCTCTCACCTGTCTCCCCCTACAATCTATCCTAAACACTGCTGCTAGAAATACTTGACTCTTTCCTAAATCTGTCTCAGCGTCTCTCCCGCTGAAGTCCCTCTACTAGCTTCCTATCATACCCGGCATTACATACACCTGGATGGCACTATATATATATATATATATATATATATATATATATATATATATATATATATATACACTTATTAAGGTTATGGTAGGTAAAAAAAGCGACTAAAACCCTCCACAGTAAAGCATAAAGCAACTGTGAATATACAGGAATATTTACAGTTGCTATATATATATATATATATATATATATATATATATATATATAAAAAGATATACGCGTATACTGTATATACACAGGCATTAGAGATGTGCAACATTTTCTCCAACATTTCGCAAACCAGGTGAAATTTGTCATTTGTTTTGAGAACATTTTCACATAAACGTCACGAGCATGAATAGCATGGGGCAGGCGATCATGTTTCTAACCGAAGTATTTCAGTTTTAAAGCTCTCGGATAATAATACTTGTCTCGGAAAGTAATATGGAAGGCAGTGTTGAGGTTTTTGGCCATAACTAATTTTTATTCATAATACTGGGAAAATACAAACGTTTCATATTTATAAAAAAGTTGCAAAAACCAAACATTTCCGAGGTTGAGATGATCCTCCTAGGTGACTAGATCATCTGTCTTTTCCACCTCCAAGCTTAGTATACAGCTGCTTCTAGATTTGGTTGTTTTTTTCTAACAGGGATAGTGTTGTAAAGCTGCAAAGAATCTTCAAATATTAGAAATGGGGTCACTGACTTGAATATAGATGGTTTGGTCTGTTGGATAAGTGCAGGCAGAATTTCTTTCAGTCTGTTGGCTATAATCTTTGTATATTGTTTGTAGAGTAGTTTGAGTTCAGTATAGAGATTGGGGGTTAGAGGAGGTCTCCCCTGGGGATCAATCACTTGCCTTGCAGCTCACCTTTCCCCCTTCCAACTACGCTGACGCGCAGGCGTTATTATGTTATCGGTTTCTTGGTAAATCAAGAAGTTCTTCATATTGTAGGCAATGTGTAAATCTGTATTTCTTGGAGCAGCTGTTGGAAAGGAAGCGAATGGAGAGGCTTAATTACCTACTATGTAAAAAGGTGTAAGCTGTTTATACTTTGCTACCTCTGAAGGGGGGAGGCCTTGCACTCACGAGGTGGCAAAGTGGGGTCCTAGTAAGGGGGATATGCAGGTTGTCGGGGAGGATGAGTGGTGTTGAATGCAGGATTACTGGGGTTTGGGTGGGCCACACGTGGAACAGGTTAGAAGTTGGCAGGAGCCGTTTTCCAGTCGTGGCTGTCTTCTGTCAGTGCTACGGTCAACTCCACATACCCCATCCTCTTCCAGGACAGGAACCCCCGGCAGTGACTCAGGAGGTGGGCAGTGAAGCCTTGGTCAGGTCAAGGCGGCCCGTGCCCTTTCCTGGTGCTTCAGTGCGGCACCGTGGGGTCAGAGGGTCACAGGGTCACACCAGGCTGAAATAAAAAGCTGACTCAGGTTCTGACCAAATCTTACTGAAGACTGGGTGGCTTTTGAGATTTTGGCAGCTAGAGGGAGGAGGATTGCTGAGTGACCTAGGAGCACCTGTATTAAGCAGCGATCTCAGGTGGCCTCCTGCCTCCCCCATGCTTTCTGCTTTTATTAAACATTATCACAGTCAGCTACAATTTTGACTCTTAAGTGAAAAGTCTCGTTTTCATAACAGGGAGCACACAAACGATGAAAGTCCAAAGATGTCATAGAATGAACCTTTTAAAACAGGGGGGCTCAACTTCAGTCCTCAATCCCCCCACCCTCCCCCCACCAAGTCAGGTTTTCAAGATATCCCAGCTTCAGCACAGGTGGCTCATTCAGTCTTGCTTCAGCACAGGTGACTCAATCAGAGGCTCTCTAGGGGACATGGAGGCTATAAGAGACTGAGTACTACAGCTAAAATTAGGGGTGGGCAACTCCAGTCCTCAAGGGCCATTAACAGGTCAGTTTTTCAGGATATTCCTGCTTCAGCACAGGTTGCTCAATCAGAGGCACAGTCTTTGACTGAGTCGCTGATTGAGCCACATGGGCTGGAGCTGGGATATCCTGAAAACCTGACCTGTTGGGGGAGGGGGGGGTCTTGGGAACTGGAATTAAGCCCCCCAGTTTGAAAAGATTCTGCAGTTTATGTACACGTCACATTTTTACATTTCCTTCAACATTCTGACATATAGCATCCGAGGAGCTGCTGCGGCCGCCTGGGGAACCCGTCTTTGAACATTATAGCACTGAGGCGTGATTGGCTTCATATTTTATTTATTATTTCACATTTCTCCCCTCCTTTCTCTTCACATGAATCATAAACCGTCTTTCAGTCAGCAAATACGTTTCAATATAGTCCCTTAGAAGGCGACTTAAGAGTAGCTGTCTAATTAATATTGATCTCTTCTTTATTGTAAATAAGGGAAACAAATAAAAATAAATGCAACGTAAAATGACCGTTTATAAAATAGAAAGAGATTTTGGGAACATGTGAACATGTCCCCTTCAAAGCAGCTAAAGCCATTTGCCAGTTACATTTGATCTTTACTTTACAGTTCGGAAAATGAAAACTTGAAGACACATATTTGAACCCATGGACAAATTGGGGGTTATAACCATATCTCCAGTCTCTTGAAATCTGGTTTCCCAAATACTTTGGAAGAGCAAACAGGCCTCAGGTTAGGGGGTAAGGGGGAGGGGGGGGGCACCTTCAGTCCTCAAGGGTAACCAACAGGTCAGGTTTTTAGGATATCCCTGCTTCAGCACAAGGAGCTCAATCAGTGACTCAGTCTTTGGTGCAAAAGGCTATGGCCCCTGTCACTGCGTGGAGCGCCTGGCGGCGCATGCACCTGTGTGAGCCGCGACCTGTGGTCTGTCGTGAAGAGCAGGAGATCGCAATGGAGAGGGGGGGGGGGGCATGGCGGGGGTAATTGGTTTTCAATTAAGGTAATCAAAGGCTGCATATATTAAAACAAAAATATATATGTGTAACCCGTGTTCACAGAAAGGCCCGGAGCATCCGCCTGTGTTGTTTGAGGATAAGCAGGACAGGTTTTCAGTGCTGGGTGGTTCTTTCTCACTGGTACAGCGCCTCCGTTCCCACAGGGCCTATCGTAGATAGCTGCAGTCCCCTGTGGGAAACACTCTCCCCTCCCCCTGACGAGCTGCAGCCTCAGCTTATTATGCTATAATAAGCAGCATCCGGGTCTTTATTCAGCACACACAGCACACACAGCACACACAGCACACACAGCACACACAGCACACACAGCACACATGTCCTTTCTTGGGTCCCTGGACTCAACCCCCAGTGCTTGAAGCTCCAAAGGTCTATCCGGACTCCCCTACTCCCTGGTGGAATATGGGGAAGCTGATCCGACTCCCGAGGGAGGGGAAGGAAGGTGACCAGAGCCCTGGCTCCACACTTCCACACTCTGCCTAAATTTAGATCTGCAGTCCCTTTTGTGCGCAGGGGAGGGTCCTAGGTCTGAGCCCCTCATAGCGCAGGCTTTGGGCCCACCCCCTGTCACTTAAGGGAGTTGTTTACTGCTGCAGCAGCAAGGGCATAGATTTAACCCTAACAGCCTATGCTAGTACCAGGGCTTAAGTGTTAGGTAGAGGATTAGGAGCCCAGGGGTTACATGGCTACATATATAATATAAGTGCCATGCGGACTGCTTCTTTAAAATAAGACAGCTATAAGCATTTTTTTAATTTGAGAGAAAGTTTTAGCTATTAAATGTTGTTTGGATATCTCTGTGCTGTTATTAGCGGGTTCTGTCCTTCCCTTCACAAGGGAAGCACAGCACTATCCTTTCCTGTCTTCTTTATAAACCTCTGGCAGAAAGTTGACATGAAGAAGTAAGACGATGTTATCCAGGGGAAAGCGGGGTTAACGCATTTGGTTTTATGGAAGATTTAGAGATGATTAGGAGTTAATGCTTTTTTAATTTGTTTGAGTGACAGGTACATTGCGAAGTTGGTAATATATATGTATATATATATATATATTTATATTTATATATATATATATATATATTTTATATATATATAGATATATATATATATATATTTGAATTAGATAGAACTACCCAATCTATATAACTTTTGCTCTTTAATATCTTCCCTTTGTTGATTTCTTGTAGGAAATAAAACTATTGATGTATTGTGATATTATTTGTTGCGAAAGAAAACTAGTAATATTGAAGCATTCCCCTCCCCCCCCCGGTACAACCAGGGGATATAAAACCCAAATGTTAATATTTGGGTTACCAGGTTCTGCATCTACATTAAAAGATTTGGGGTGTGTGCAGGGCCGACTTGTACTTTTGCGGGGCTCAGTCCGGGGTATTTCGTAGGGGCCCCTTACCTTGTCCGGCCCGGCATCCCCTCCTCAGACAATGCAGCATTGCGTGATGTCACAGCGCCATGGCGGCATCATGTTGTCATGAAAATGTGACACAATTTGACATTGCAGCGCCATGATAACGGGACGCTGTAGGAAGAGATGGCGCCGGACAGGTGAGGGACTGTTACAGACGCCCCGCGCTCCCCCCCGGCAGTCAGCGTTATTGTTGTGGGAAAGAGCGCGGGGACTTCTGTAACCGTGGGGCTCAGTGCGCTGGCACCGATAGAACCCCCATCACGCGGCCCCCGGTCTATGAATGGAACATTTTATAAATGAAGAGAATACAGAGCTCATCATTTGGTAAATATTTCCTGTTAGCTGAGAATATTTACTTTAGATTATACTGATAAAGTTCTTGATTCCTTTATGGACAATGTTTTCACTGTTGGCCAGGACCTCTGAATGACAATCATCATTTGATCTATGCAAGTTAAATTCACATAATAGCTCCAGGCTTCTCTCCTTAGCTCTGATAAATACAGAATGAACCAGAGAAACAGTCAGGACAGAAAATCAATTTAAAACATTTCACAATCTAAAATCAAGGGCAGCTACACACACAACACAGTACGGGGGTTTACCTCAAACAATTCATTAGCTTGGTTACGAAGTCAGAATATAGGTCATGTCGTTCCTTTGTAGCTTTAACTGTGGAGAGAACCTTCTTGAAGTTTGGACATATTATTTACAGCAAATAGAATTATCACTAGTGAGCACATTGACACGTCTCAGACAGGTCTGCAGCCTGCCTTGCACCATTATCTCTTAGCATACCAAGCTTCTACTGCAGCCAGGGATACTGGGTAATGACATGCAAATGAGCACTCACACTGTATCACTTTTTGCTTCTTTTCCATTTTAACATGGATCCCTAGAAGCGTATACCTGCCGCATTACGCAGCATTTTCAGCACAGTCTGGGTTAAAGAAGTGCAGAGCCGGAAATCCTACTCACAGACAGCACATATGTATTATTTTAATGGGGTGAAAAAAATCACTATTGGTCAAGGTTAGTAGCCATGGACATGAATCTATTTCTATTGCTTAGCAGGCTTGGATCCACAAATAATAGACCAATAGAATTTATTCCCAAATCCTGATGGGCCGTTTTTCGGGAAGAGAGGTTTAAAAAACACTGTGATAACCTCTTACCCTAAAAATTAGAACTCCTTACCCTAAACACCTTAACCCCTTACTGTAAAAACCCTAATCTTAACCCCTTACCCTAAACACCTTAACCCCTTACCCTAAAAACCTATTAATCCCTTACCCTAAAAACCCTAACCCTAACACCTTACCCTAAAAACCCTAACCATAAATCCTTACCCTAAAAACCCTAATCTTAACCCCTTACCCTAAACACCTTAACCCCTGATCCTAACGCTAACATCTTACCACTCCCTTGGAAACTTTCAGAGACGAACAGAACTCTCGCACATCCTCTGGGAGCAGCCAGGGCTGCTAAGTGCTACACAAAACCTTTACACCGTTACAGTCCCTAACAATAAAGAATTAGGCATTTTCCTTGGCCTGCTCCCAAATAGGGTTGTGGAAATCCCTTTAGTTCACCATCAGTTTGCTTCACAACATTTAGCATTTTTGGTTGAACTAAATGGACGCATGGCTTTTTTCAGCCTCATCTACTATGAACTAGAACTGTTTAGTGAAAGATTTCTCTACTTCCATGCTCGCAGAAAGATGCTGTATACATATTTTGCTGGTTTCTGTGCAAGTCTATAAAAAGTCAGTGATTTTTGCAAATCTTAGGTATAAAGGGGCTGTGATCCAGTGCCATTCTCTGCATGAAATTCCAATGTCAATCAGAAAGCAGCAATGATTTTTCTGGTGTATTTTGTAATGCAAAGTGACTTGCAAAGTCTCAAACGAATATTCGTGAATATGTTTGTTAGCATCGGGAGTCCAAAATTGGCCAGTTTCCCGAACCTGTTCAAAAGTTTCATTATCCCCTTCTGTTTCACTACATTTTACAAACTAATCATTTTCCTATAATGCACCTGCAACAGGATCCCACCCTCAAGGTCTAAACCAGGGGTGGGCAACATTAGTCCTCAAGGGCCACCAACAGGTCGGGTTTTCAGGATATCCCTGCTTCAGCACAAGTGGCTCAATAAGTCAATCATTGAGCCACCTGTGCTGAGGTAGGGATATCTTGAAAGCCTGGCCTGTTTGTTGGTGGCCCTTGAGGACTGGAGTTGCCAGTCGAAAACTGAACCGCTGATTAAGCCACCTGTGCTGAAGCAGAGATTTCCTGAAAGCCTGACCTGTTGGTGGCCCTTGAGGACTAACGTGGCCCACCCCTTAATTAAGCTGTAGCACTACTCAGTCACTTACAGCATCCATGTCCCCTAAACGTACACAAGCCCCCTACATTATTATTTAACCAGTATATGTAAAAAACACTCCAGCAACTAAGCTGTTAAACAATCCATACTGATCACAGACACGCATGCGCATGTTGTCATACTGTACATGCATGACTATTGTGGAAGGATCGATAGATGAGGCTTAGCACGCCGGCAGCCTCAATTAATGTCTAATGTAATTTGGACAGTTTCCTGTCATGCAGTCACCGAGGTGAACGGGCCATTATACAGTAAATCCTTTTTTGGAGTAGTTGGACTACATGAATAAGTCGAACTGTTTATTCATAGCTACTGTGTAACTCTTGTTCATTCACTTGGCCAGGTGGAAGCAGAGAGTGCTCATTCATAAAGTCATCTGGGGTGAATTACTGCAGCTTTTCGCTCCCGACTGCGAGGGTTTTAATGGGTAATGCAACAAAGTAGCTGAAATCATTGAAAGGGGATGGGGCAGGTTGTTCAGGAATTGTGTTTTAATGGAGCAATCCATACAATAGCCTACATGTGTTTTAATGGAGCAATCCATACAATATCCTACATGTGTTTTAATGGAGCAATCCATACAGTATCCTACATGTGGTTTTTTTTGTATTTAATATAAATCAATTCCATAGTATTAGATAATGCTTACTACATTCTTTTAAAAAATTCAACTCTTGATTTTAATGAGTTTTAATATAATGAGCATCCTTTGATGTCTATAGCAGGTTTAGCCGACCTCCCCAGCAGTGCAAAACTTTTGCAACACTTCCCTGTTTGTGATAATTTGTTGCCAATATTCCCAGCAGTTTGAGCTGCAAACTGTAACAATAGATAATGTTACCTTATAAAAGAATACATTGTAGCTGCTGAGCTACACTGACTGAAGCATTGATTGAAACTTAAAGGTAGCCATTTAGTGAACCCTGGGAAGCAGAATATTTGCTGATCGATTACGGGAGAAGGAATCGATCAGCAGCTTAGGTAATTCGTTTTCAATAAAGGTAATCAAGGGCTGCATATATTAAGACAAAAAAAAGAAGATTTTTTTTTTTAAAGTGCAGCTTGGATTGGCTCTTTAAGAATGAGCTATTTTGATGAATGCATGGGAAGGAGGAAGAAATACGTTGTGAATCGGAAGATGCAAAGAGGAGAACTGAGGTCATACTGGTATATATTGATATGTGATAGATATGATCTGGTGGTGTTCATATGTATATAGCACTAAACGTGATGACAGGGACCAAACTAGGAAATCTGGGTTATACAAATATAGACAGGAACCTGACGAAGCAATTTCATTTGCGAAACGCGTTGTTCCTTGCCGGTGATCGTAGTTTCGACACAGGCAGTCACCGTACTTTCGACAAGGATCCCTGGTACCGGTCCCGCAGTTGGACGCACTCGCGGGGATTCACCGGGAAGCGGAGGACCTGTCTTAATGATCCGGAGCTGCCTTGTGTTTTTTATAGTGTGAGTGTCTACATTTTTATTATCTAATAAATTGTTTTACATGTTAACTGGGGCTCTGCCCATTCTCTTCATCTGGGACTGTGGGAGAGGTGCCACTCGCTCACTACATCCACACCTGATCCATTGGAGGAACCTGCTGAGAGGAGGGCTTACACGTCAGACCCCAAAGACTTCTCCGAATGAAGGAGCTCACACACGGCCATGTGAGTTCTAATTCTATTTTTATATCGTGTCACCCCCCACTGATACGTGCGTTCTGGGAATATTCCCTGTTATTAGCTATTGTATCATTCTGTATTGTATTGTCTTTTGTATTTTTGCATTGGGAGATCTACAATTTGCGCTCACCATTATCCCATACCTATGCTGCTCCATGAAGATCAAGGGATGATCTTCTCTCGGTCAAGCTGCAATCATTTCTAAGGGCCAGTATATCATATATTGTTTACTGGTTTATTTCTTATATCTTTTATTGGTGTTTTATTTATCTACACACCTACATCCTAGGGAGCGCCCCAGTTACCTTGTACTATTGCCCAGATCCTGTCCGGGCCTGCTTAGAAGGAATAGCGATTGGTCGAGCAGTATGTCTGTGACCAGGATTTACTGTGTCCATTCCCTTATTTCTTTCCATAAGCATTACTTTGGGGGCAGGACCACTACATGTGAAGGTACGTTGCCCGTGCTCCACGTCCTTTAGGGCAGAGAGGGGGGTATCGTGGCACAAAATTGGAGAGTTTCACAGGTGTATGGTACCATCTTCGCAATACTTTGTGGGCATCTTCCCTAATTGTAGGGCATATTGAGCTTTCCTGGGTAGATATGAATATGTCCTCCCAGTCCTCCTGCTCTAACTCCTCTAACTTCTCCTCCAGATCTGCTTCTCAGTGCCTCATAAATGGTAGCTTGGTTTGAGGGGTTTCTTCTAGGTGTGCGAAGTCACCATATAATTGTGAAACCAATTTTTAGTGGCTTGCTCTATCAAGACAAAGATCCTCAAAGTTAGTTAGAGCTGTCATCGGGGCTTTTTTGATGTAGAACGCCCCCATCTGGAGGAATCTAAAAGATTCTGCATTACGGACACGTTTTTCCTTATGAAAAACTTCAGACTGTCTGAGTTTGAGATCCGACTGAAGGTCGCACAGCTTCGTGACTCCCATTTCCATCCATTTTTTAAAGCAGCAGTCCAAACTGCAGTTTTTTTTGTACGTTTTATTTTTTTTCCCTTTAATTTGTGCATCAATACAACCCACTCAATGATAAGTAATTAGCTAAGTTGCCGATCGATCCGTTCTCCTGTGATTGATCAGCGAAAATTCGACTTGGGGGTTTACTAAATGGCTGCAGAGGAGTATTCTGCAGTCAGTAGAACGCATTTGCATATTAATATGACAAAGTTCTGTGGGGAAGATCATGTGACCAGGCAGTAACTAGATACAATTTGTGCACTGCTAGAGAGAGGGCAGGGCAAAAAAAGGGGTGTGCCAGAGCCTGTTTCAGAAGAGGAAGGGGATGTAACTTTGTAAATGGTTGCTATAGAAACAAAAAAAGGCTTGTTACATTATAATACATTAAAAATGTAATTCAAAGTTGTTTTACAAAAAGAATGCTATAAGTATTTTCTCATATTACAGAACTGATTTACAGTATTAAACAAAAAAAACACATGTGGGATATTGGTTGGTCTGCAACTTTAAAGTAGGGTGTCGTCAGGCCCGGATCAAACTCTGGATTTCCCCACAGATGTGAGGTGAGATTTGGAACGGATTGTTTTCCCATATGTGAGTGGGCTATTATAGGTAGAGTTACTTTCGGGCTTGGTTAAATCCTACGGGTAATCACATTAAGTTGTCTAAGTGGACTGGCTTAGGCTTCACCCCCAGTGGCACACAAGGTATGGCCTCTATGGGGACCAGCCCCAGTAGCTGCCTGCGCACGCCTGCACAATGCGCGTTGCGCGACCGCTTTTGCCAAAAGACAAGAATTTTGTCTTTTTTTGCGTGGCGGCCGAGCAATGGCCACATCACGGCGGCAGTTCAACCAATGAGGGCGTACCAGCTGTGTGACGTCATGACCGCCCCCCCTGCCACGCCCCCCGATCACGAGTGATCTGATGTCCATCAGATCGCTCGACTGGAGGGGGAGAGCGCCGGGAGGCGCTTCGTGGCAAGCTCACGGGGGGCGTAGCCTTACTCTGAGCCACCTCCAGGTCTACCCAGCATCTGAGGTTTATACCGGAGTGCCACCAATTGTCCGGCCCGGGCAGCCCTATAGTAGGAGATCCAGCTTGGTAGCGCCACATCTCCTGAACCCGTTGCTATTGTGAGTATACATTTGCTATTTCTTGGTTTCTTATGGTTCCAGATAAATGTAATTATGAGCGATTGTAGGCCTTGAATTTCCTTAGTTCGTATTGGAATTGGCAGCGTCAGAAATAGGTATAGCAGGCGTGGAAGTAAATTCATTTGAATCAATTGTATTTTCCCTGTGGTGGGTGTCTCTGACGTGTGCGGCTAGAAAACGTCTTTGCCTTTGACTAACAGAGATAGTATTAAATACATTTAAGGGCCAACATATGGAAAATAAAGAATTAATTCATGGTCACCTAAAGGAAGCACTCCCTGACCATTTCAATGGTTGTGATCCTGAGCCAAAAAATACTAATCTGTGTTTAATAGACAAATCCCTCCCTAGATCCTTCAGATAGAAGTACTCGGCCCACACCAAGTTTTCTCACAAGTATATAATAATATTATGATTTTTTTTGTACATAGCTCAAATGTGTCTAATGCAAAGGAATGCGCCCGTTTGGAAGTACTCTATGTACTCTCTCATCTTGTGCAAAAGAGGAAAAGTGTGTCTTAAATAAATATGTAACGCAGGAATACTTGTCATGTTCGCTAATAGATGGAAAGCAGTGTAACTTTCCTTACAAGGCTAAATTGATATGAATTCGGACATTGGTGCTTATTATCTGTATGCAAAACTCAATCCAAATATAAAGTGTGCTTTGGATTTGTTTGTTTTTTCCCACCTGGCTGGTTTTGGGCACTTTTGACAAACCTTGTTAAATGGCCGTATAGAGTCTCTGCTACTCCACTTCTTTGGGGGGGGGGGGGGGCAGGAGGGGGGGGGGGGACTGCACAGGGGCAGGATCCCACATCGCAGCGGAGGAGGAGGACAGGCCCCATTCAGTATGCTGTGAAGATGTCTTCCCAGTGCTGGCAGCCAGTTCAGCTCCGTTCAAATGAATGAGACTAAAACCTTCTCCAGCACAGGGAAGTTGCTTCACAGTCAGGGCCACCGACAGTAGAAGAGAGCCAGCAGAACTGTCTCACGTCGAACTGGCCGGTCAGGCTCCTTCCTCTGCTGTGCCCAAGCTCAAAGAACTGGATCACCTGAGATTGAAAGGTCACCTGCTTCACCCAACTCCCAGGACTTTAACCCTCAGCCCCAGGAACAGTGAAAAATGAAGTTGGAAGAGTTGTCTTAGGCTGAGTCCCCAGTGTAGGCGGTGGTGCGGGCTACGGCATGCACACCACAGCCCTCTATGGGGCAGGCCACAAGACAGTATGTGTGTGCATGTGTGTGCATGTGTGTGCATGTGTGTGCATGTGTGCGCTCGTGTGCGCTCGTGTGCGCTCGTGTGCGCTCGTGTGTGCTCGTGTGTGCTCGTGTGTGCATGTGTGTGCATGTGTGCGCATGTGTGTGCTCGTGCGCGCGCGCAAAAAAAAAGAACATCTATGGTTTTTCATTAGTTCTTCTATGTACGGAATGTGTCAAGACTACAATGAAAACACTCCCAATAAGTAGAGAAAATATTATATTTAAATAGTTTTCTAAGTTAACTAGATCTGAAATCCTGAAAGGATTTACTTAAATATACAGTACAGCAGGGAGGCGCACGCGTTTCCTGCTGCGCCCCCCCGTCTGCCTGCTCCGTACCTCGCGTCCCTCTCCTACCTGGCAGCTATGTCAAATGATGCTCCGGGGTCACGTGACGTCAGGTCACGTGACCCCGCGGCGTTATTTGAAGCCGCTTTGCTATGGAGACGCGTCACCACGTCTGAACCTCGGTAAGTTTTATTGTTGCAGAGGCCTCACGCGATCCCCCCGGCATTTCATTTAAATGACTGGGGGAAGAGCGCGGGGCCTCTGCAACCGCCTGCGCCCTCCCCCCAGACAAGTCTCCCGCCCCCCATTTTTCACACCCCTGCAGTACAGTATCTAAAGTGAAAATGAACAAGTGCATCCGACAGAGGGTCAAATTTACATTGCATTTGTTTCCTTTAAATAAAATATACACTTCTAGTTAAGAGACAAAATACAAAGGGAAATATACACTAAGATTTCCCAGTAAACCTGGAGCAGAGAGAACAGGCGTCATTGTCCGGCATTGGTTGGACATACCTTGATTTCAACTTTTTAAAATAATCTAAAAAAGAATATCATGGAGCTGTCAGAGCCAGAATAAAGCCAGAAATAAAAAACAAAATGCTTTCACATTGTGCAATACCCAGTTGTAAACTTTGCAGTCTCAAATCTTTCCCAAGTGAAATGTAACAGTCAGACGCTGCTGACTTGTGACAGTTGTTTGGAATAGTATCGGATGCCCTAAGTAAGCGACTATTTTAAAATGTAAGTTTACAATCTATTGAGCCAACGTGGTTATTCTCATCTACAAAAGATTTAAGATTAAACAAAATGTACTTTGATTAATTCTTGATGCCTAAATAGTAATTTGATGATGAGAGAAAGACATGTTACATTTGCAGACCTGGAAAATTCTGGCTCCTTTGTCCCCTGAGGATTTTAAAATAGTGGCTTTAGTTTCTACATGTTCTGTGAAAATGATTCCCCTCCCTTCTGTCCTATACTTTCTTGCCTGTAGTATACCACTGCCTCAATGACGCCATACAATAATAAAGTGTGTGCGTAGTCCAGCAACCAAGGGGTTAACCATCATTTTAAAAGAACAATTTTTCTGTGTCCTGTGAGTTTAAAAGGGAATGCCGCGGGACCAGGATTTAAGGGACCATAAAGAGCGTTAAGGAAAGCCTTGTGTACATTATACTGGCAAAGTAACCGTTTGCAGGTACCCTGCCAGGTGCTATTCTATCTGCCGGGGCAAGCTTCGAAGGGCGCCAGAAATCCCAATGGCATTCCCGATCTATCCTATATCATTACAGACTACCATTAGGTAAGATCATTCATGTCTGGTAAACCCATAATAATGGCAGGTGTAATAAATCTGTCACCGGCAAAAGTACTCGTGTGTAACCATATTAAATCTGAGAAGATATCTGTGTTGCAAATATCTGATCATTTGTTTCCCTCTCCAGGGTACACATGGGACTATCACAAAGGGAACGTCTATGTATGCGTCCAATTCATCTGCAAAAAAAGGCGCGGCTATCATTAATCTGGTGGGTACAGGGAGAGAGTTATGGGGTATTTTAAACTCTCAGATTAATTTGGAATTAAATAATTCAGAGAATCCAACCATAAAGCTGTCACAGGGAAGAGCGTGTGGGTGGGAGAGAAGAGTACTCCTGAGGTGTAAGCCCTTAAATAATCCATGACAGCATAGTTGGGGTGCAGTGTGACTGATTTGGGTTGACAACAACTATTAAGTTGACTATATAACAATTTTTTTTTCATTACATGTATTGTTTTTTAATTATTAGGTGTAACATAGAAGTGTTAACCCAACTGGCACTGACTGGCTGATTTGCTTGCAGAAATTAGAGAGAGGTAAATTGTAGGGATGTTACCTGTATGCCTACCTAGCACATACCTAACACAGGTGTAATGTATTGGCGTGAAACTAACTGGCACTGATTGGCCAGTATACTAGTAGAGACTGGAGAGAGGTCAGATGGTGTTATCTATGCCAAGATAGTAGATACCCAACACAGATGACATAATGGTGTTAACCCAAGCCACACTGTTCAACTGGTATACTAGTGGAGAGAATTCAGATAGTGTTTTCTGAATGCCACCCTAGTACACACCCAACACAAGTGTAATATAACAGTGTTAAACCAATCTCAATGGTGCTACCTCCCCCCACTTCCTTACATCTCTGGACTCTTCTTCAAATATTCCTCTACATGCCATGACCTCCTCCCCCTTATTGCATCCCCACTCCCACCTGCAATGATCTCATGTGAGCGGTTCGTCCTCATTGGCTGAACCGCTCCCGTCACTAGGGAAAATAAATTTCCCAGATGTGTTCTAAATTTGCACGCTTGGCCGCCTCGTTCACGTGTACTGAGTGCGCGCTCACTGGAAACCATGTATTTGTTTTGGTGGCGCGAACTTGGCCGTTTTGGGTGTAAGCACAGTCTAAGGCATCAACCTAATGATTGGAATGGTGTCAGGCACAACAGGACTAGAACCCACAACCACGGCTTTTCTAGGCCACAGCTCTAGCAGTGTGAGCTAAACCAGCGGATGGCTAGCACCCCTGTCACAGCTGTTCTACACCTTGTTTTCAATTGTGTGCGTCAGAAAATATATTTGATTTAATCTCTATTAGAATATAAATAGAGAGAAAATGCAATCTTTTAGATGAGGTGTACTCCTAAATACTCCAACTCCAGTCCTCAAGACCCCCCCCCCCCACCCCAACAGGTCAGGTTTTCAGGATATCCCTGCTTTAGCACAGGTGGCTCAGTCACTGCTTCAGCACAGGTGGCTCAGTCTTCAACTGCATCACCTGTGCTGAAGCAGGGATATCCTTAAAACCTGACCTGTTGGTGGGGTCTTCAGGACCGGAGTTGAGCGCCCCTGATGTACGATGGTCTTTTATCCAGGCTGCTTTTCATTATTTTGATAGACTGCCCATTTTCACTGTTGGCAACATAGGTTTCCAAGACATTCAAACGATAAGACTAGAGTGGCTGCAAATCACACAAACAGAACATTGAAGAATGGAGAAAGTGGCACAGGATATTGCTCTGTTACTTAATCTGCATGAACCACTGGAAGTACATTTAGGACACCACAGGAATACCTTTTGTAGCATAATGAAGTTTAGGAAATGTACAATTGTTATGTTGAATTGATGTTTAAAGCAGCAAAACATGACATTTTATGTTTTTTTTTAATAAATCAGTTCTGTAGTGTTAGAAATTACTTACTGCATTTCTTTTCTAATTATTCCATTCTTAATGCCATTTTTTAATGAGTTTTAAAGCCTCCTTTTAAGCAGGATTTAGCACACATCCCCAGCAGTGCAAGATCTTTGTAACACTTTCCTGTTTGGGATAATTTGTTGCCAATGTTCTCAACAGTTTGAGCTGTAAATGGTAACAATAGATAATGTTACCTTAGTAATATAAGGATACATTGTAGCTACTGAGTTACACTGACTGAAGCAGCCATTATGTTAGTCACACCATGAGGATTTTTACAGATTTATAACAGGAGCACCAAACAATTACCAACTTAGGTACGAATGTAAAGTCAATTAGTGATATGTGCTCCAACATATAGATCCAATCTTGGTATCAATCCTTAAAAGAAGTACAGAAAATAGGTACTGGGGCTAGTGAGGTATGTATTCATTGACATTGCATATACCACATATAAGGAACTCTGACCCTGAAGGTTGAAGGCTGAAATATAAAGAAAATCAGACCTACAGCCTCCTTGGGGGAGTCCAAAGGTAGAAAAAGAATAACTACTCACAATTCGTTTTGCCCCAGTCCTGTGAATCTTGATGGGCGTGCAACCAGGAGAATGCAGAGAGATTTATCAAGGGCGGATTGCCCGAAACGCGTAGGAGGGTATCTACCTCTGTTTTTTTAACCTATGGATCAATAAAGTACTTCACATATTTTTACCAGTCTTTTGGTGTGGGACCCACTCTGTTCAGGGCTGTGCGTTGGAGTGTTTTTCCTTAGGTACGAATGTAGAATTATAATTTGTCACATGCTTTTCATATACAAATAAGAAAGAAAAAGGGCAGAATGTAGCATTGCTGCTTTAACCCTTCCCAGGCAATAAGATATTTTTCAATATTTGTCACTTTACTTTTGCTGCTATTATATTCTTTGGAAGATCACAAACAACTCAGAAAAAACATTTAAAGTTCCCAACAAGAATGGTCCAGTTTGTGAGTCAAACTTCGGAAACAAACTTTCATATTTGATCAAAATCAAAGAGAAACGGCCTTCCTCAGAATGATTTTCATAAACTCCGAGGGTGAACTTTGTAGTTTGCAAATGAAAAAAAACTTGTAAACTTTTCTATATGTTTATTTGTAAATTTTTTTCAATAATTTTTTTTACAAAACCGAAACCAGAATCAATTGAGTTGCAGCAAACCCAAAACACATTTTTTTTTTTAGAACCAAAACCATAAGACCAGCAATTTGTTCCCAGTCCCAAACATGTTCGCATTAGGGTGTGTCGCACGCACATCACACATTGACCTTCGAGCAAACCGTGCAGAGTCAATCTAGCAAATTATTTTTTACCCATTTGTTTTTGTTACAGCATTGGAAGTGGGGTGTCCTGCAGTTTAGCTGTGTGGGGTCCTGCAATTTTAGCTGTGTGGGGTCCTGCAGTTTAGCTGTGGAGGGTCCTGCAGGTTAGCTGTGGGGGGTCCTGCAGGTTAGCTTTGTGGGGTCCTGCAGTTTAGCTGTGGGGGGAAAACATCGGGGGCCCCCGATGAAGCCAGTTACGGTGAAACGTACGTAGGGTACGTCTGACGTCACCGTCACGTGACGTCGGCTCATCGGTGAGGTGTGGGCCATACACTGTCTGAGTGCTTCGTAGACTGCGTCCGTGGGCAGCAAGAGCACTCAGACTTCAGGGTTGATCTAGTATATATCAGCTGTGAATCTGGCTGGTCTCACAACAGACTGGTCGCAATAGAGCTTACAACAGTGTATTTTGATATACTAAGTGAGGTATGTAGTGGCTGTTTCAACTCAGCCACCATTATACTCAGCCTCACCACTCCATCCAGCAGTTAAGCACATTCATCTGCTTTTACCTCTTTCCTTTGCTTTGGTTTTAGGGGTCCAGATATATGTACCTATACCTATTTAGTATAGAGATCACCCACATCCTAGGGTTTATTAAGTATTAATAGAGAGGTATTTATATATAATTACACCTCCACTAAACACCCTATCACACCTCTCCGTCTTTTAAATATTTTTTGTATGTTTGTTTTATGTATGTGGTTTCTCCAAACAATTTATTTTAATCAGTTATAATAAAGTTAAGTTTTAATTAGGGTGTATTTCTTCTAGTGCCACACTAAAGGGATTCTTTCTTTCCTCTTACTCACTTAGCTGTGGGGGGTCCTGCAGTTTAGCTGTGGGGGGTCCTGCAGTTTAGCTGTGGGGGGTTCTGTAGGTTAGCTGTGGGGGGTCCTGCAGGTTAGCTGTGGAGGGTCCTGCAGGTTAGCTGTGGGGGGTCCTACATTTTCGCTGTGTGGGGTCCGCAGTAGAGATGGGCAATTTTTGGGGGCGGATTTGGATCTGCAGTGGATCAGTCGGTTCCTTTGGTCCGTGGATTTCACAGGATCAATCTCAAAAAGGGCGATTCACATATTTTGCGGATTTTTTATTATTATTACCCATACACTCCACGGATTCTGCAAACCCATGGACGGATTTGTAGAGTCCAATCTGTGGATTCAGCCATGTTAAGAATCTGCCAATGGGTTGTATCCAAATGGCGTTTTTTGATTAATCCGCAGGGATTCAAACCAACCAAATCCATTCGCGGATTTTACACCGCAAAATGGGTTTTGGGGGGAAATTGAGAGAAAATCCGGAAAGCGAATTCGCCCTTCTCTTGCCCATCCCAGTAACTGAGATACACATCAGTGTAGAAACAGTGTTAAGGAAAATGTCCTCACGCGCACAAACTCAAGCATGATTTCCAAGCACAGGAGAAATACAAGGAAAATCTAAGAGAAAACAGTGTTTTAATAAACAAATGAATGTAATTGACTAAATAGTCAGACTGGTGCTATAAATGAAACTGCCTGTAATACGTCTCTGTCACTATAAATCAGGTCTGCACAACTCCAGTCCTCGAGAGCCGCAAACAGGCCAGGTTTTCAGGATATCCCTACTTCAGCACAGCTGGCTCAATTAGTGCCTCAGTTTGACTGAGCCTCTAATTAAGCCAGCTGTGCTGAAGTAGGGATATCCTGAAAACCTGGCCTGTTTGCAGCCCTCGAGGACTGGAGTTGTGCAGGCCTGCTATAGATGTTGCTCAAATAGAGACTAATAATGTCAGTGCAGTCTCGAATTGAGGCCTAGATTACGGATAGCACACACCTGGTGTGAGAACGTATAGGGAACTTCCTCAGGTGCATATCCAAATGGCAGCAGATGGAAATAAGGCTGTATAGGTTTGTTGCCAAATTGGAATTTGAGGATATTCTTCAATATTCCACCGGCTATCCTTATAAATGAAAGAGAGATGACATGGCACAATAACATTTAATAAACATGGACTGGTATAAAAACAAATGAACACTCACAAACGCCCAGTATTTTTGCGCCTTTTGAATAAAGCTTTCCAAAATAAAGAGCCTGTAACCTCCTGGATGCCTTTGTAACAGGGACAGGGTCTTTCGCAGTCACAGAAGCGTTGCTGTTGTGAGGATCGTCCTTCGGCCCCGCCTCCGTGATGCAACCAGCGAAGAGACGGATGACGCGCGCCAATGCATCCAGACTGGGGGACACCGCACGCACCACGCTTAAGCCCCGCCCCTTGACGCGACGGGCACCACACTACCAGGCTAGGAGACACCGCACGGACCATGCCCCGTGATGTCACGGGTGATGCACTCAGCATCCCTTTGTTTGGCAGGATATATTGGATTGAATTTTATATTCTATTCCAGTATTGACTGCAATAAATTCTCTTAATTTGGACTCCTGTTGCCTATTGTTATTGCAGGCCCTACAATTAAGGCATCTAAAAAACCTTCACAATGAATCCTCAGCCAGCAATCTGTCTTCTTTGTTTGTAGGTAACCGAGTACTAATTTCTATTTTAAATTTGGGGCCCTGGAGAATCCCACATTTGGTCTGTCACTGATAACATTTTTTAACCAGTCGTCCTTCTGTAGGACATACCAATGTTTATTTAAAATTGTTGTCATATCGTTGGACTGGCTGCTATATTTAGTTCTGAATGGTATAAATTCTTTCTCTAAGGTTGGCTAGTTACAGTGTTAAAGCTCCATTGTGGGTCTCACGGGCCAATAGGAAGCTACAACTTCATTGGATGCAGCCTCCTATTGGTTGAGCATTTAAATACCCAGTATTGTAATGTCTTGTCTTTATTTATATAGCGCCATTAATGTACATAGCGCTTTACAGCAGTAATACATGTGACAATCATATAAATAACAAATAATACAAATAACACATAAAGGGGAGAAGTGCTTCAGACATAAAAGTAACATTTAGGAAAAGGAGTCCCTGCTCCGAAGAGCTTACAATCTAATTTGTTGGTTGGAAGAACGTACAGAGACAGTAGGAGGGCGTTCTGGTAAGTTCATCTTCAAGGGGCCAAGGTCAATGTATGAGGTGTTAATTATCAGACATGGTGCTATTCGTATGCTTCGTTAATTAGGTGTGTTTTAAGGTGGGTCTTAAAGGTGGATAGAGAGGGTGCTAGTCGGATATTGAGGGGAAGGGCAATTCAGTGGTGTGGGGCAGTCAGTGAGAAGGGTTTAAGGCGGGAGAGGGCATTAGATATAAAAGGTGTAGAGAGAAGACATCCTTGAGAAGAACGCAAGAGTCAGGATAGTGCATAGCGAGAAATTAGGGCTGAGATGTAAGGAGGGGCAGGAGAGTGTAACACTTTAAAAGTGAGGAGGAGAGTTGAGTGCGAGATGCGGGATTTGATAGGAAGCCAGGAGAGGGATTTCAGCACGGGAGACGTGGAGACAGATTTCAGAAATAGTAGAGTGATTCTGGCAGCAGCATTTAGGTAGATTGTAGGGAAGACAGGTGAGAGGCAGGAAGGCCGGACAGCAGGAGGTTAAAGTAGTCGAGACGGGAGAGAATGAGGGTCTGTGTCAGAGATTTTGCAGTCGAGCAACAGAGGAAAGCGCGTATCTTGGTAATATTGCGGAGGAAAAAAATACAGTTTTTTTTGCTATCTTTTAAATGTGAGAAGAGAATGTGAGAGAGGAGTGGAGTGTGACCCCTAGGTAGCATGCTTGGGCTACTGGGTGAATGACAGTACTTCCAACAGTGATGTGGAAGGAGGTAGTAGGGCCAGGGTTGGGAGGAAGTATGAGGAGCTCTGTTTTTGCCATGTTAAGTTTAAGTTGGCGGAGGGCCATCCAGGATGATATAGCCGAGAGACATTCAGAAACTTTAGTCTGTACAGCAGGTGTAAGGTCAGGGGTAGAAAAGTAAATTTGTGTGTTTTCAGCATAAATGTGATATTTGAACCCAAGAGATGTGATTAGGTCACCTAGAGAGAGTGTGTAAAGAGAAAAGAGAAGGACAGAGCCCTGGGGTACCCCCACAGAGAGATCGATAGAGGAGGAGGTGTTGGCAAAAGAGACACTGAAAGTACGATGGGAGAGGTAGGATGAGATCCAGGATAGAGCTTTGTTACGAATGCCAAGAGTATGGAGAATGTGAAGGAGAAGAGGGTGGTCCATGGTGTCAAATGCTGCAGAGAGGTTGAGTAATATGAGCAGAGTGTACTGACCTCTGTCTTTGGCAGCATGGAGGTACTAGTTATTTTAGTGAGGGCTGTTTCAGTGGAGTGAGCAGTGCGGAAGCCAGATTGTAGAGGGTCTAGAAGAGAATAGGTGTTGAGAAAATGGAGCAAGTGAGAGAATACAAGACGTTCAAGGAGTTTAGAGGCAAAAGGCAGGAGGGAGACAGGTTGATAGTTAGAAAGACATGTAAGGTCAAGCTTGCTATTTTTGAGTAATGGTATAACTGTTGCATGTTTGAAGGAGGATGGAAAGGTACCAGAGTATAGGGAGGAGTTAAAAAGTGTGTGAGTATAGGGATTATAGTAGCAGCAAGAGGTTTTAGGAGATGGGAGGGAATGGGGTCAAGAGGGCAAGTGGTAGAGGGAGAACAGGAGATTAGCAACGACACATGACTCTGTGACAGCGGATAAAGAGTCAAGGAATGCAGGAGGAGAGTTAGGAAGAGGTGTAAGATGGGAGGGGGATACAGAGGGGATAGCCTGATGTATGGATTCAACCTTTTCCTTGAAATAGTCGGCAAAGTCCTGAGGTGAGATGGAGGACAAAGAACAAGCAGCAGAGGGTGGTCTGAGTAGGGAGTCAAAGACAGAGAAGAGCCGTGTGGATTAGATTTGTGCATGTTGCTTAGTGAAGAAAAATATGTTTAGCTTGAGAGAGGGCAGAGATGAAACAGGATAGCATAAATTTGTAGTGAAGGAAGTCTGCGAGAGTGGGAGATTTCCTCCAGAAGCGTTCAGAGGAACGAGTGCAGGAACGCAGCATGCGCGTGTGGAAATTTAGCCAGGTTAGGGGTTCAAAGGGCGAGAGTGGCAGAGAGAAAGCAAGGCATGTAGATCAAGAGAGGATAGGGCAGAGTTGTAGTTCCTGACCAAGTTGTCAGGGTCTTGAGCAGAGCTGAGAGAGGAGAGGGAGGAGCGTAAAGCGGACTAAAAAGCTGGTACAGTAGAGGCCACATTTATCCTAACGCTTGCTTTAAACTAGCCGGGTTACATTCAAAGTATGTTCTGGGCTAGTTTGAGGCACGTTTAAGGCATTTCTGCATTGATTAATGACCCATAGGATTAAAACAGCAGGGGTCCCTGGCAGTCCCATTCAGTTTGAATGGGACTGCCAGGACCCCCACTGTTAATCTGATAGGCCATTAATCAATGCAGAAATGCTGGGA
This sequence comes from Ascaphus truei, assembly GCF_040206685.1. Lineage (NCBI taxonomy): Eukaryota > Metazoa > Chordata > Amphibia > Anura > Ascaphidae > Ascaphus > Ascaphus truei. The sequence goes on along the minus strand of NC_134487.1, from coordinate 302,608,149 downwards.
CAAGTTTAAGGCACGTTTAAGGCATGTATTCTGGCAAGTCCTCGGTCTTTTTGGTGAATGCCACTGGTTTTTGTTAGAATAATCGTAGTCTCTACTGTAGGTTAATAGAGCACAGGCCTCTGCAGAGACATGGGGTAGATGGAGGTGGAGGGGGAGAAGTGAGAGGGAGAAAATGAGATGAGGTGATGGTCAGAGAGAGGAATAGGGGAAATGGAGAAATCGGAGAGAGAAAAGTTTTTAGTGAAAAACAGGTCCAGGTAGTGGCCATCCTTGTGGATGCTGGCTGCAGTCCACTGTTGAAGGCCAAAAGAAGAGGTTAGAGAGAGGAAGCGGGAAGCCCAAGGGAGAGAGGGGTCATCAATATGACAGTTGAAGTTGAAGAACAGGGGAGTCTGAGGAGAGAAAGAAAGAGAGCCAGAATTCAATGTGAGAGAGAAAGGCAGAAGGGGGATGAGTAGAGGTAGGTGGGCGATAGATGACCTCCATGTGAACTGGGAGAGGAGAGAAAGCTGGGCAGTCTGAGCCTCAAAGGAGGGAAAAGTAAGAGAGGGAGGTTTAGGAAGGGTTCGGTAATAGCAGGGAGAGGAGGAGCCCCACGCCTCCACCCTGCCACCAGGGCGCGGAGTGTGGGAGAAAGAAAGGCCACCATAAGAGAGGGCAGCTTCCAGAGCAGAGTCAGACTGAGTGAGCCAGGTCTCAGTTATAGCAAAGAGGAGCAGAGAGTGAGAGAGAAAGAAGTCATGCACAGAGAGGAACTTGTTAGAAAGGGAGCGAGCATTCCAAAGGGCACAGGAGAAAGGGGGGAGAGGAGGCAGGGTTACAGGGGATGGGTATGAGGTTAGAGGGGTTTACACCAGCAGGCATAGAAGTTGTATGTAGAAGGCGAGGACAAAAGCATACAGAAATAAGGCAGGGACCAGGATTGGGAGAGATTTCCCTAGAAGCAAGGAGGAGAAGCATGGAAAGAAAGAGTATGTGTGAGGAGGATTTGTAGGGGTGTGTTTTAGTACAGGGGATATAGCTGTGTAGTATCAGAGGGCGCAGGTAAGAAAGGAGTTCATGTGAACTGAGAAGTCGCGAAGGAAGGAGAGATGGAGATAAATGAATAGAGTTACAGACATAATGAGGCTGGTAGAAAGAAGTACGTATTTTGAAAAGAAGTGAGGTCAAAGCAAATAAAAACAGTAGTGGTGGCATGGCAGCAATAGTTTAGTGCTGAGATGTGCGGTCTGGGATAGATAATGAGATAATGTCCTCTTTTCCAGTGTAGTTCAAAATCCAGGATTCAGGGCCAGTAGGTGTTGTGTTGTCTACTTGTTTCACTCCTGTTGAACTTTACACTGCATTCTACTTAACAAATGCTACTGTAAATGTATGCTGCTCCCCCCCCCTGCACTGCTGCTCCCCCAGTGTGTCTCTAGCCATATAGGTCTTACAAGGCACCTGACTAAATTAAGTTCAGCCCAACCAGCTCAATTAGCACATGTGAGACACATTTAAACAAATAGTACTTCTAAACAGGCTGTTGTCCTGCCAACCTGTTTACAAGTTGAATTTAATTAAGAGACACATCAAGTGGTGATTATGAGACAGAAGAATCAAATTTGGGTTTTTACCAAGGAGTTGCCCGTTGAATTTGATCAAATAGACACATCAAGGGGTGATTAGGAGTAACTACACCGGTAAGTACCTTAAGAACCAGGAGTCACTGAAACTAAAACTAACATGGTCCAGCCCGGGGAAACCACCGGTTCCAACGCTGTAAAACCCAATGGGTTCATTCGATGGGAATGCTGTTTTAAGTTATACTTTGAAAGGCAAAGAAAAGGAAGGTGGGTTTGGAAACATGTTGCACTATGTCAATTAACGGATCAAAATAATAATAATAATGTGAAATGCATTTTACATCATACGCTTATTCTAAACATTTCCAGTATTTTGTGACCTTGGGCACATGTCAGGTTTGTAAAGCTTGCGTGTTGTGTGATCCGGGTAAGCGGAGAAAGCAAATCCACTTTTAAAATAATCTGGTAGGAAAGAAGTTCAGTTCATGTCCAATGCTACAAAATGAATGATAGAGGTAAATAATCACGGTCGTAAAACTAGCATTGAAGCATCCAGAGACATTCCACAGGCATCTTACACCGGCAGAACCTGAAGAAAGTGGCCTTTATGTATGTCAATTCCTTTCTACCGCGCCGCTCACCAAGAAACTCCATACTAGACCGCGTGTAGGACGCCCATCCCATACCTACAACCGGGACCTACCGAAAATATATAGGGAAATGACGAGGAAGACCAACTATGGGTGGGAAACACGAACGGGAGCAGTAAAGATGGCTGCCAGGGTATTAGGCTCTGTTTGCGTTGTTGAAAAAGGAACATTTTTAATTCCCTTCTGAATGGAAGTTAAGCTTCCTGATTTCTTAAAGCAGCAGGGGGGGAATTCCAGTCCTGGGGCGGTGCTTGAAAAGCCTTCCCCCCCCCCCCCCCGGCTTTATTGACCCTACAGTATAATGTTTTATACTATAGAGATTCTCAAAAGCAAATCATGGAAAGATGGAAAAATGTTAAGCTGCTGGAGAGTCAGTTGTTTGTGACTTTTCCGTGGTCCCTGTATAAATGAGATGCTGAAGGTATGTAATGTTGGCTCTGCCATAGGATAAACAAAACCCTGTACCAATCTCCTCTGACCATGGCTGCACATTTTGCATACAATACCGTTTTGAAGACTCTTGGAAGTTAGTGTTATACTTTTCTCTAGCAGTCCATTTCTCATCCATTTGTGTGACAAACTAGAAAGTCACATAGTTATGCTCTGACAGTATTTATGATAATGCTTACATCATTCAGACATTGTTTTATTGCTGCAATGTCCTGGGAAAGTTGTTATCTGACAAGAGTGTGATGATAGCAATGGTGTTTAAAAAAAATAAATCAGTTAACCCCATTCAGTGCCAGAGGGATTTGAAACGCTCCTCTAAAAAAAAGGGGATTAAGTACAATATGGGGCTATACATACTAAAACTTTTGATGGAAAAATGGTAGTGTGTGTGTGTATATATATATATATATATATATATATACAGTCTTCGACAAACCTATATATTTGCACGCCCCAGGCGAGTGGATTTAACATCGAGGCGAGCTCCTATTGGACCAAGCAGCACACGTGTGGTACTAGGTGGCGAGTAGATTTTTTTTGTTCGGCGAGTAGATTTTTTGGTGATTTGTCGACCACTGTATATATATATATATAAATATATATAAATATATATAAATATATATATATATATATATATATAAAACAAAAAAGGGGGGGTAAGAAGCAGCGCCAAATTGACGCGTTGAATATGTGTGAAAAAATAAAAAATAAATGAATTAAATAAAATATTCTTATATAAAATTCCTAAAAATCATAAGTGTGTGCACAAAGGATAAAAAGAAAAATGTATATATATAACATATATTAAGTGCTCCTATTTAGTGAACTACAATTTAAGACAACACTTCAAAAACATACAAAATACAAGCAGAAAGAAAACATGTATAGAAACCAGTCCTTAAATGGAAGTCCTTAAATTGGGGGAATAGTGCTGGTATGAGGGGGTCTCCGGCCGCGCTCAAATAAGATGAACCCCATCCAGAAGACACCTATTGGGAAAAAAAGAAGAGAGAGCGCACACCCCATAGCGTAATACAGTACATTTATTTGGGAAAGGGACAAGGGGAGGGGGGGGAAAGAAAATCCACTCACAAGGGTAGGTTAAAATCAAGCAGTGTGTGATACAAGTCACCGCCAACTCTGGTCACTCAGCCTCCGGACCCTGCAGTCCAACTCTGGTCACTCAGCCTCCGGACCCTGCAGTCCAACTCTGGTCACTCAGCATCCAGAACCTGCAGTCCAACTCTCACTTGAAACTGCTGGTAGATGTTCCCCGGTGCATAAGTACAAAGACTCCTTTAAAATCGATGGTGCAGTCTCTGAGTAAGCTACTAACTCCAATGCCAGCGCTCGATGCGGCCCGTCATGCGCTTGCGTGATGACGCAGTTCCGCTCCCTGACGCGTTTCGTCCCTGTGGGATCGAAACGTTGGAGCTATGTGCTATATTTAATACATTTATTTTCATTCACCTGAGTGCTGTCTCCTTTTTGCTGCTATGCGGTAATGTATACTTGTATTATTTATATGGTACATGCACCTATTCATTATTGAATTTTTTATTGGAGTGCCAGTGATTCCTTATCACATATTTATATATTACTGCGCATTACTGGAGCAGTTTGACAGAAGATGTTACATGAGATTTGTGAAACATTGATTACGTTTTTTGGGTGCATATTTGATCATTTGTTTATGTAGTTAACCTAACTAACCACAGCAATTGTTACCATATAAGCTGAAAGGGTTCTGGCACTTTTCTAACGTTCCTCCCTCCAAAGTAATGAAATGTGCATCAATCATTGCCACCATGACATTTAGCACAATTGGGATATAGCCAGAGGTCTTGCAAGACTGTGCTAGATTCATCAAGAGAAAGCATTCAGTCTGACCTGTACCAATCAGCAAACTAGGAGGGACCCTTTTCTGCAGGTGTCTTTAATCGCATGTAAAGGTTCTATCCACATTCACACCCCCTGGTGCTTTGCTAGGAGTAAGTGCAAACACCCGTTTCATTGACCGTAGGGATTTACAGTTTTTATTATAAGGAAGTAGATTGCAGGATAATTCTGCCCCAATTACTGTCTTGCTATGCTTTCTGCTACAGTATACTGTATATCCAGTAGATGTGTTTTCTATCATGCAGCTGCAATATGATCCCTAACAATAACTTAATTTTCTTTATTTGGTTCCTGCATTAAAATTGAAAAATTAAATGTTGCATTTTAAGGTAGATGCATTTAATGCAAATTTCTTAATCCACCACATTAATACCAATTCAGACTTGGTGATTAAATAATGCTATAACATGAGAGAAATTGTTGAAAAATGCTATAATACGCATAAAAGAAATATAAAGAAAATAAGGAAAATATGATAAATAATATTCACTAAATGTGTCAAGTAACTCCTCCTCTAACTCTCTACCGTATATAATCCCACTTTGTACCCACAAATACTAATAGAATTGCATGCAAAAAAGCGAAGAGCAGAACTGAACGTGTGAAATCAGAACCCACCAGAACCTTACGTTCTAACACCTAAACCCAAACTAAAAACATTAAGATTTTTAGAACCAAAATCCAAACATTATTGAGAACCAAATCCCAAAGCAGAAAAGCAGAACTCTTTCAGTTTCTCTCCATATCTTTTTCAATTATTATAAGTTTTTCAGTTACTGTATATTAATTTAGTTTACTAATTTACGATTATAGACTTATTTTAAGCTTTTTCCATGCTTCATTGTGCACATTTTCATTTTTTTCTATTATTTAGTAAAAATTCAAAACCAAACACATTGAGTTTTGGCAAAACCAGAACAAAACCCCCACCCATCCCCCCCCTCCCCCAACCACGTCCGAAACGGCAACACAAAAGTTTGTAGAAGCCAAAACACAAAGGGGAAATGATGTGCTATTTATGTTTTAAACTTTTTTTGACACAGTGATGGCTGATTGGCAGCACAACATGGAAATGTCTGCGTGTTCTACCAAGTACGTAAGGAGTTGTAATTTGTGGGCTATTAAAAGACAACAAGCTGCTGTAAATTATTGTATGATTACTGTATAATTACCAATTGAGAGTACATTAGAGACATTTATTTACTTATTTTTATAAGGGCACAAAAATGACTGATATTGTCTATGAAAGATAAATGTAGAGTGGTCGCTTGTATTGAACATGCAACAATATTAAATTGCACATAGGTTTGTTTAAGCTTCTACTAGAGAAAGACCACATTACTCAGCATTGAAACGTAAAGCAGTTATAAAGTAATTCAGCTCTCAGGTACAAAATATGCACTAAAGCAATTACTGTACTTATTCAGAAGGCAGGCTACAAATGACAATTTTATTAATATAAGTGTTTTTTGTTTGTTTTTTAAATATTGCACAGATACATGAAAATGCATAAATTATTCCTTATGTCAACTGGGGGTTTTCAATGAAGAATATATTCTTATGGTGCTCAGTGCCAGACATGTTAAATGAGTTGAAAATGCTGCAGTTTTCATTCTCCCAGCCTACGAAAGCCTTTTAAGGGCGACGCTAGTTACTGTAGGGAACATTTGAAGAAAGCAAGCCAATAAAATGTGCATATTTGCTAAAGATTAACTGATATTATCAACAACTTCATGACTGTAACTGTTTTCTCACAAAGTCTTACATGTGAGAATGGTCAAAGTGCCTTATCAACTGCCCTGCAGGGTGTAAAACTGGCTAAACTTTGTTTTAAAGTCATGGCGAGGATTGACATTTATGGAGTTTCATAACAGGTACTGTATTTAGAAAACTCGCTTGTTGTCAATGTATAATCAAACAATTATAAACTGGTTCATAAATGACACCACCTACTGTACACCTCTTTTCTTTATTAGTTTAGCAATTAATCACTGCACTTTCTTATCGCCCTTCTAACCGATTTAAGACCAATATTTAAATTATAGTTATTGGTCACTCTTCGGAACTTAGATAGACGTAAAAAACAATAAAATAATTGCACTTTAAATCACATTCATTTTGCTCGTAGAATAATCCTCAGTGAAAATCGATGAAATCTTTAAAATAATTTTTTTCTTCTCCAGTCTTCATAACGGATGCCTTTCCTCGCGCGTTTTCAGTCGTAGACGAAATAATTACGTGTGAAGGTGGCACTTACACTGTCGCAAAACATGTTGTAGATGGCCATTGGTTAATCAACCAATCAAATTGTTTGATTTACCACATGCTAACTGCTCTTACCAAAAGGACGCAAGACTTTGGTGGGACGGTTTTCGCATATGACGTCATGGTACGAGTGGTTAACACTTGGTAAATGAGCCAATCTGATTGGCTGATTTATGACATGGCCATTCACCAGGTTATGCTATGGGGACTGGTTCTATGTAAGTGCTGCCCAGTTGGGTAACACTTCGGTCAGCGGCGGAGAAAGGATATCTGAAGAAGGGCGTCGGGTGGATAAAAAAGAAGAAACGTTTCAAAGATTTCTTCTATTTCCATTGAGGATTATTCTAAAAGCAAGTGAAAGGGATAATAATATTGTGATTTTTTTCCCCAACTAGTCAAGGCTTTCCCATTTGGGTTTTCTAATGAACGACCCACAGTGGCGTGAAAAAGTTTGTGAATCCCAATGATAATTACGGAAATTCCAACGTTTTTCCATGATAACCTTCTGGAATGAAAACCAGTCTTTTCTTAAATATCCAATAAGGGTTTATATTAACCAATTCCATGTATTTTGAAACAAAATGATGTATGAATTAGACAAACAATGAGTAATTAAGAGTCAAGATTCTAAAATTAGAAATGTATGTGTGCCCCGGAGTGCCATGGACCTGCGGCTCAGCGCAGACGTGGGACAGCGCAGCTCTACCGTTTCTCTTCACTTCACATCGTGCCCTGTCCACCATGGGAATGCAGGACTCCCTATAAGCTGAGGAAAAGGAATCTGCGGGTATGACGTAGGCACTATGTCATGGGTCCCCTGGAGGGCCAAACCCAAAGAGGTAAGGTAGGCGGCATTCTGGGGATGCCACCACTTACTAAATACTGCCTTACATGAGATCATCTTCATACAAGATGCTGGAGCGCTTTTCCAGGACAAATCTTTCTAAAACTGGACTGACTCCAGTCACACGATGCCTTTCAGAACCCGGTAAATACGATGGTAGGTATCCTATGGCAGCGGAAGACACAGGTCTCCACCTATGTGTCAGTGAGGATCGGGCATCAGCTCCGCTCCAGAGTTTGAATCAGACGTGCTGCAGGCTTCCTCATCAGCTCCTGCGGTGTGCACTCTTCACACCTACTAATCAGCACTCTGGTTTCACTTTCAGCCACTGCAGTTCACCGATTGGTTGATTCACCTTTTATATGCTCAGTCTTTGCCTCTGCAATGTGGCTGAGCACAATACTTTGTTTCTTGTGACGTTGTGCTGGTCGCAGGCATGCTGCTATTTCCTGTCCTGCCTTGCTTTGCCCTGTCTGCTCTGCCTTGCAGTCTCAACTGAACCTGGACCATGGATTCATCTACTATTCTACCATCTCCTGTCCTCGACCTCGGCTACGTGACCTCTACTATGCTCCTATCTCCAACCCCTGACCACGGCGAGTATATCTACTGCTCGACTTCTCCTACCCTGACCCGGCTACACGACTACGAACCTGCACACCGGACGTGGCCGCTCGGCTCCGGGTCAGTGTTTACCAACCCCCACCTCGGCCTCGCAGTCCCGTCTTGTTTGTGACGAGCACTTGTTACATTGTCTCTGGTTAACATACAGTAAGTATCGGTAACCCCTTTTAGTGCCAGAGGGCTGTGCCACGTCTTCGGGAGAGATCACATGATGCCGTTTCTGTTCCGTGATGGGATTTGGCACTCCCAGGCATGATATATACCGTTCGTCATTCGGGCACCAAAGGGGTTAATGTGATGAATAAAACATCTTTGTAGGTAAAAGCGCAATAAATAGAAGTCACAGACATGTCATTTATGACAGGGCTCTTGAAATGGCCGCCCATGAAGAGCCTTGATATGTGGCCTTTGTACTCTGCTCCTGCTTATTTTATACTAGCTCCTTAGACCGCGCTTATAGTGCTGGTGACGGCGACGCAACCGATGACGTTGCCGTCGCCACTGGCAAAAGTTCTAATTTGATTTTTAGCAATGTCGCTGGCGACAAGGCCAGTGACGTCACTAAAAGGGGTGGGCCGCACAATTTGATTGGTTTAGAGACAGTCACATGCGTCTCTAAAAAAATTTAATTTTCCCGGCCTAAAAATGTCTGGTCGCTCCGTTGCTCTATTGCCGTTGCGCTTACTATAAGCGCTTGCGACGGAGTCAATGTATTTGATTCTGACCGGCGTCGCCATCTCAAGGCACTATAACCGCAGCCTTAGGCAGCTAAGTGCAATGTTTCCCATTTAAATACATGTAAGTACAGGCCATGTACATGGTACAGATGTAAAAGAATGCCGGCAAAATGGTTCAAATATAATCATTTTCCATTCTTTACATTTTTCTGAAAATATATTACAATAAGCTCCTTCACTTGTACTAACTGTTTTCTCACTACGCCTCTTTGGAAAAGTAGTTGAAAAGCCCTGATTTATAAAGTGGCAAACACAATAACAGGAAATAAAAATGCACATTTATCACACGTTGCTGTGAGTTAGAATGGCAAACCCAGGCCCTATATTTCAGCACTTGTCAAAACCATTACTTTCAACAAAGTTGTTTTAAGATTATTTACACAATATATTTGACATTAGCTATAATAGGCAAAGCAATTTCTGTGTTTTAGATAACATTGTTTTATTTCCTATACAGAGGACACTGTGAAATTGCTGGTTCTGTTGATTATCTACAAAAATGAGCTGTCACTTCTTTTCTTTATTTTCAATTTAAAATACTGTAGGTATTTTTGTTGTTGTTTATAACTACAATGGTGTAGCTAGTGTATGTGAACTATTGATTTGTGCTTGTTCCTGCCTTTCTTTAAATCAGCTAATTGATCATCTCCCTCTGCAAAACACACTGCACAATCTGTACTAACCATAAGCTAGTCAGTTCAAAAAGAATGCAATAGAAGGGAGTATTGCATAGTGTACCACAAGTCCTGTTTCATGGTGGTAGTCCTGCTAGCGTGTCCTGGCAGTGGGATATATTTACCACGTCCACAATAAGGGCATAGACTTTATAGAATAAAGAAATCAACTTACTGTGTGATAGTTGCTGACACGTTATAATATACACAAAGCTCTCAGAACACACACAGTGTAATTTCGGACGCTATAACTGTAACCGTTTTTAACTTGTGAACATCAATGTAGGAGATGTGTACAGAGGTGCAAACAGGAGGCTTGCTTTGGGAAAATAAATGTAGGCTTTTTTTTTTGCCAATGTGCAATAAACAAAAACAGGTCAGCAATATACAGGATAGGACTTTCCTAGGCCAAAGTTCAGTTTCCCCAGTGTATGGAAGTCTATATATGTCTATATAGATCTGCTGTCCCTTGGCAACAAGGATACGGGGATGTGGCCTGCATGCCCTGGTGTCCCTAGTAGTCAAGGACACCCACGTGTGGTCTGTATGCGGACCAGGGAGAGACAGAGGAAGACCTCCCTTTCCTGCTGTTTAAACCACTTGCTAGAGAGTATTCCTGCCCCCTCCAGGCAGGGTTTAACCACTGCCTGGCCAACACCCAACAGCTCTAGCTATTGTAAGTAGGTTTGCCCCTGTTACAATCAACCTATCAGTACCCAGCTCGGTGACTTGCACAACACTCAACTGGGTCAGTCCCTAACTACGGACTTTGTGGGCCTTCTTTGTTTTCCGCCCAGGTCTCTGGACTAGGCCCTATACTTTGTCTTATTTCTTGCAGGCATCCTAACTTGAACACCAACTTTGGGGACAGGACTTCATCTAAACCAATGTACCCCGGGCCTCTCATATACCGTACCAGGGCCTGCCTCTCTCAGGGAATCTCCTGGGACCTACTTTGTTCACAGCAGAGGTATTTCAGATTCCTTTTGGTCATTGACATTAAACCCAAAACAAATATTACAGCTTCTTAGGCCATCCAAAATAGGTTCAAAGCAGTATATTCGATGTTATCTATCTATACTCATTACATTATAAATAAACATATGTTCATTTTATCCCCTTCTGGAAGGGAAGCGGTTAACTACACCTAATGGTTACCATCTGAATAATGCAGATATGGCGGCCACCTGGGATCAGCTTTACACGTCGGGAGAGTAAGGATATAAGACAGGGAAATTCCATTCCTACTGAGACTCTTGACAAGGGGCGATTGGTTAGCCCAAAGTGTTGAGTCTTTTTCTAAGGTGTCAGTTTGCAATATTTTTTCCATAATCTGGTAACGAAGCACGCATATATTTTGTTCTATTTGTATATTATATAACTGCAATCACTTCTTTTTGTGATAATACTATGTATTTACACATTGTACGTATGCTATTTTCTTGTAGTCATATGATATTCTTGCTGTGATCACATTACAATATGATTTTGTATTGAATATACTGTATATTTTTGAACATTTCTTGGTGTGTTGTACCTTTTTTGTGACCTAACACCACCTAACTCCTGTTACTAGTTTTAAATACCTGGGCATATGGTTTGACTCCCACTTAACATTCGGAATGCATATTTATACCCTGACATCCAAAACCTATGCCAAACTAGGTGTACTTTACAGGAACAAATCCTCCCTAAGTCTCCTGGTCAGAAAGCGTATCGCACAGCAGATGCTAATGCCAATTATCGACTATTGCTCGGCACCCCAAATCCACTTCAGCAAACTTGACACCCTCTACAATTCAATTTGTCGTTTCGTTTCTCCAATGCAACTACAACACACATCACTGCGAAATGCTCAAAGAACTAGATTGGTCATCACTCGAGTCTAGGCGCAAAGTTCACCTTTCCTGTCTTGCCTTCAAATACTTCCTAGGCAAGCTACCCATCTATCTGAACAAGCTCCTCACCCCTACCACATGCAGCACTTATCATCTGAGATCAAACTCCAAAAGACTGTTCATGGTCCCAAGGCTCAACAAAGTATCCGGACGTTCCTCCTTCTCTTACCGTGCACCCCAAAACTGGAACAACGTACCGGAGACTCTCACATCCACCATCAGTTCAAGTTCTTTCAAAACTAAAGCTGTCTCACATTTTAATACGGTCTGTAACTGTTACATACGCCTATAATATACATCTTCTCTAACTGTGCATGCAATGTCTTGTATATAATGTATACCCTGTTCACTTATGTAACTGTATTTGTAACCATGTATTATTTGTCATATTAATATATTAATATTATCTATGCCCAGGACATACTTGAAAACGAGAGGTAACTCTCAGTGTATCACTTCCTGGTAAAACATTTTATAAATAAATAAATAAATAAATAAAATAAATTTGCCTTTGGATCACTGTATATAAAGAGAGGTGAATCTCTAAAGTGGTGCTACAAAAATCTACCAGGAATGATGTCCGGAAGAGAGGCAAATACATGTTTTTAAGCAGATAGATCAGGCTCTGAGTATGCTCCTGTACAGTCATAACCATAGAAAGCCCTGAACCAATATATGAGTCTGCAGGAAACAGACCAATAACTGAAGCCCTGCAACAAAGCAGCCCAACAGCTAAGGGCAAAGGATCCTAGCAGCTCTAGGTTTAGGCATAAATAACATTTAATAGAAAGCTGGATAGCTAAACATTGTAAACTTTAGACAGGCCGCAAGGAGCAATGCATGTACTCACGACGAACCACTGCTACTGCAGGTAACGAGTCTGCTCCTCTCGGTGTGCATCCATTATCAAAGAGCGCTTTGATAAAGCGCCAGCTACGGCGGGAAATGCGTCAGAGTTCTCCTATTTTTGTCTTCATTCTGGCATGATGCTACATTAAATTTAAATTTTTAGTATTTGGCCCCCAGTTCTCCTGCTTGCATGCTGTGCTCCTTTGCTTCTTTTTTGCTCGTGCCTTTGGATCACTGTGTAAATGACACCAAATCTGACACACGTTTTCTAACTGTAAATCAAAAACGAATAATTCTGCCGAAAATTATTACAAAGGTGTAGCCAATAAGACTTCTTACATAGCAGAAAGTTGGGTAAGATCCTGCATGATATAGGCATGCTGATCATGATGTTGCTGCTTAGCAGGAAGTTGGGTAAGTTCCTGCATGATATAGGCATGCTGATCATGATGTTGCTGCTTAGCAGGAAGTTGGGTAAGTTCCTGCATGATATAGGCATGCTGATCATGATGTTGCTGCTTAGCAGAAAGTTGGGTAAGTTCCTGCATGATATAGGCATGCTGATCATGATGTTGCTGCTTAGCAGGAAGTTGGGTAAGTTCCTGCATGATATAGGCATGCTGATCATGATGTTGCTGCTTAGCAAGAAGTTGGGTAAGTTCCTGCATGATATAGGCATGCTGATCATGATGTTGCTGCTTAGCAGGAAGTTGGGTAAGTTCCTGCATGATATAGGCATGCTGATCATGATGTTGCTGCTTAGCAGGAAGTTGGGTAAGTTCCTGCATGATATAGGCATGCTGATCATGATGTTGCTGCTTAGCAAGAAGTTGGGTAAGTTCCTGCATGATATAGGCATGCTGATCATGATGTTGCTGCTTAGCAGGAAGTTGGGTAAGTTCCTGCATGATATAGGCATGCTGATCATGATGTTGCTGCTTAGCAGGAAGTTGGGTAAGTTCCTGCATGATATAGGCATGCTGATCATGATGTTGCTGCTTAGCGGGAAGTTGGGTAAGTTCCTGCATGATATAGGCATGCTGATCATGATGTTGCTGCTTAGCGGGAAGTTGGGTAAGTTCCTGCATGATATAGGCATGCTGATCATGATGTTGCTGCTTAGCAGGAAGTTGGGTAAGTTCCTGCATGATATAGGCATGCTGATCATGATGTTGCTGCTTAGCAGGAAGTTGGGTAAGTTCCTGCATGATATAGGCATGCTGATCATAATGTTGCTGCTTTGTGAACTGTCCGGCTTTGCCAGATTACTGGACGATCATGCCATGTGGCTTAAGTTTGCTAAGTATGACCTAAACCGGATTGCCAGTACTGTAGGTTTTGTTGATTTCATTATTAACATAAAAATAGGAAAGCATACATGGGTATTGCAAGGGGATGTATTTACTTTAACTCTTAGTTTTAAACAGACTTACCATTTATGTTAGATTAAAATAATCAGTATTGACATTCACATAACAAATATAGGGGCCTATGCCTATGCCTAATTTTAAAATTGGAGAGGGGAATAAAAAGTAGGTTTAATGGAGAGTTTTATTCTCCATATGCAGAAATGGGCGAAATCCGCTATTTTTAGCATTACTGCATGTGGAGAATTGTAAATGAGGAGATGCGCGCAGCTGAAAGGAGAAAAAAAAATCGCGCATTTTTTTTTCCCTATAGCTGGCGAGCTCCTGCTTCTTGCCAACTTTAGTTGGCGGAGAAAATTGAAGAAAATCGCGCCAAAAACAGCCGCTAGATGGCGAGCGCGCCTTTCTGAATTCGGATATTTTTCAGACTGGCGAGATGTAGTTTCTCGCCAGCCACGCGGCGAGATTTTCAAATAGAAAAAAAAAATGGCGTGTTTTTACTACCTCGCCATTTTCAGCTGTTTTTTGCGCGATTTTCTCCGGAAAATGGCGAGATTGTAAATAGCGCTGCTCTCTGCATGAGGCCCATAGTTTTTTTTCCCCTCTTACACACAAGTCTTCTTTTGCTTTGTATCAAATGGTACTGTAGGTATAGTTTCATGCATCTATTGTGAAACTGGCAAATAGCCGTGGTTTGCTATCTGGTTTGACCTTTTCTTCTGGACGCCAGACAATTTTTTTGTACTGATAGCTTATCTAGAACTACAAAAATTACAGCTGTGGAATGTTAGTCACTGACTGGAGGGACTTGTTATTGTGGGTCCGACGTGTACATTTAAAATAGCCCAATGAATTATAGCACAAGGTGAATTCTTTTTATTTCTACAATATTTTACAACAGGGGTGGCACAGTCATTGACTGTGCCACTGATTGAGCCACCTGTGCTGAAGCAGGGATATCCTTAAAACCTGACCTGTTGGTGGCCCTTGGGGACAGGAGTTGGCCACCCTTGCTTTACTACTATAATTGATTAAACAAATTCACCATGCTAATAATTTCCACATTTGCCAAATAAATTTGGGCCATAGGTCAGTAGATACAACTGCATGAGAGGGAACATGCTTAGTATGCTGTGTGTCCACTCACCATGTCCACGGATCCATATAGTGTAAACAACACAATGTAATCTCAGTTCTCCTCAGGGTGTGTGATGTTTTAAGAATAATCTACAGAACAGGAGTGCTGAGACTACATTGTGTTGTTTGTGGGTCAGTAGATGAGAACTCTGCTATGCAAACAGGAAATAAGTTAGTGTTTCTACAGTACAGTACAGCATTTTGGTGTAAGGACTCCTGCTAATGCCTTTATTATAGTTGTTGGGTGAATACAATGAAAATGATCAGAAAATGCACTGAAAATGCCTAGTGGGAATGCAAAGCATAAGGAGTGTTTGTAGACAGCAAGCTTAACAATAGTGCCCAATGTCATGCAGTAGCTGCAAAGGCAAACAAGATCTTATCTTGTATTAAACGGAATGGATGGAAGGGAATTAAGCGTAATAATGCCCCTATTTAAAGCATTAGGAAGACCACACCTTGAATATGGAGTACAGTATTGGGCGCCACTCCATAAAAATACATTATGCAACTTGAAACACTGTAGAGAAGAGCCACCAAATTAACAAAGGGGATTGAAAATCTGATTTATAAGGAGAGGCTAGCGAAATTATGTGTTTATATTAGAACATAGGCATCTAAGAGTAGATATGATAACTATATACAAATATATTGAGGGTAGAAAACGTATCTGTCGTCTAAATTTAGCATAGGTTGAACATGAAGGACGCATGTCTTTTTTTCAACCTCATTAACTATGTAACTATGTAACTGGTTAAAAGAGAGGAATAAGGAAATCTGATGGTGGGTTCATAACGAGGTTGCAGCAGAACAAGACAAAGTTCCTGCTTCTGCAAGTCTGACCCCTTCAATCTAGAACTGACCACATAATGGCATTGTCCCCTGTAGTAACACTTGCATTGGAGTTGGAAAGAAAGGAGTATTAGAAAAGTAACTTAAAATTAAAGCTGTTTGGGAGACCACAAAAACAAGACAAAAATTAAGTTAAAATCAATTAAAAGGACCGAAGAGGTGGGGCTGGAGTGCTAGTATTGCAGTATTATATATATCTGTTACTATGTGGAAATGGGGCAAGGGTCCCAAAAACAGTGCTCAATCTCGTGTAGGACTTCAGCAAATAATCATAATCCTTCAAGGGTTAGGGAGTCAGCCTATGACCAAAACCGAGTATTGGACCCAGTGCTTTTACATGAATCTATCACATATGACAAATAACATGAATGAGGGTTAACGTACCGTTACTTTGTAGGATTGCGCCCTACATGACCCTTGTGTTGCTGCACTGTTACCGGTCGTCCAGTCTCAATGCAGGGAGACAAACAATACTCACATATGGCTGTTCTCCTGTGCGTGCATCCACGCTCAGTGTGCAATGTAACAGTGGGAGAGATCCGAAGATTCCAGCGGTGCACAGCTTGTAGAAATGGGAGACCAGCAAGGTGTGGATTAAAAATAAAAATTTTATTGAAAAAACATTTGGTTAGGGGGACACACTCTGACGCGTTTCGGACCTGCGTGGTCCTTAATCATAGAGCTGATTCGCGTCTCCAATTCCCCCTGTCTTATAGTGTAAACCCCTCCCCCTTTGCGTCCTCGCGCTATGTGTTTGGCGCGAAAAACGCCGGTTCAAAGCGATTAGTGGTCTATGCCTATCAGCTGTGTGTGCGCGCGTGTCGGAGGGTATCGTGCATATTGATTAGCCATGTGCTGTACTCCTGCAACAACACTCGCTGTCCGGTTGCTAAGTGACCGCAGTAAACACTGCCTACGTCATGGCGCTATGTGTATCAGCGCAACCGCGCTCTGTGATGGGATATACCTGTCTAGTGGCTGCTCGTGTAAATCCTGAGTTACCCCACATCCCTCTGTTGTTATGATGTTACAGAGAAATGACATGACATAGGGTAACCCCATGAGTGGACGGACGCTCCGGGGTGGGGGGGGGGGGGGGGGTGGAAGGCAATGGGAAAGAAATAAGGCAAGGGGGAAAAGGACAAAGACATGTAACATCACCACTAAATATATAAATACATCACATACATATCAAACAGATCAATAATCAATACTTCATAAAAGTTAAAAACACTAAATTGCGAATCTTATATCCGCCGTGGAGGTACTCATGTACCATGTGATATCATATCATATGATAAAGACATACATTCTTAGCATTGAAATTACTATTATACTACGAATTGTAATAAACTCTTTATCATTCCTGTACTCTGAGTATTGGACTAGTTTCTGTTCATTGAGATATATATATTTATGTGTATTTGTGCATAATGTGGACTGTATCATAACTGTATTGTTCTGTTTGATATGTATGTGATGTATTTATTTATTTAGTGGTGATGTTACATGTCTTTGTCCTTTTCCCCCTTGCCTTATTTCTTTCCCATTGCCTTCCCCCCCCCCCCAAGCGTCCGTCCACTCATGGGGTTACCCTATGTCATGTCATTTCTCTGTAACATCATAACAACAGAGGGATGTGGGGTAGCTCAGGATTTACACGAGCAGCCACCAGACAGGTATATCCCATCACAGAGCGCGGTTGCGCTGATACACATAGCGCCATGACGTAGGCAGTGTTTACTGCGGTCACTTAGCAACCGGACAGCGAGTGTTGTTGCAGGAGTACAGCACATGGCTAATCAATATGCACGATACCCTCCGACACGCGCGCACACACAGCTGATAGGCATAGACCACTAATCGCTTTGAACCGGCGTTTTTCGCGCCAAACACATAGCGCGAGGACGCAAAGGGGGAGGGGTTTACACAATAAGACAGGGGGAATTGGAGACGCGAATCAGCTCTATGATTAAGGACCACGCAGGTTCGAAACGCGTCAGAGTGTGTCCCCCTAACCAAAAGTTTTTTCAATAAAATTTTTATTTTTAATCCACACCTTGCTGGTCTCCCATTTCTACAAGCTGTGCACCGCTGGAATCTTCAGATCTCTCCCACTGTTATATCTGTTACTAGACTTGATGTAACACTAGGATAATGTATATACTGCCTATAGACTGATGTCCTGGGTGGATGTGGTAGATTAGTACCTTGTGTCCAAGCCCTTCCAGCCAATGGGTGTTGGATATGGTGTCACACACAGAGAGCTGCCTCTGTATAAGTTGCTACTGTGGCAGACAGAGGGGTGCTAATTACACCAAAGAGCCTGACCCAGCTAGAGATGGAGAAAGTACACAAGATGGTAACTAATGCAGGAGGATGTGCAGTGTGTGGGGTGTTTGGGGACACTAGGAGAGGGCCCTCACCTTAGGCTGCTAATGTAATAGCTTCAGGGCGGTAGGCTAAATAAACTCCCCTTCTACATAAATACATAGATATGCCACTGGCTCCCTTACCATAGATACACCTTTGACAGGACAATCTCTATATACAGAGTGAACAGGCAGACCCAGGAGTCTGGATGCTGTTGCTGCCCACGAATGCAGTCTATGAAGCACCCAGACGGAATACAAGCCCACACCTCTCCGATGAGCCGACGTCACGTGGTGGTGACGTCAGACGTACCCTACGTACGTTTCACCGTATTTAGCTTCATCGGGGGCGTGTTCCAAGTGTTCCCTGGTAAGTATTAAGCGCTAGCGTTACCATGGTTACAAAACGCTAGGGCTCTCTGAGTGGTTGTAGCTGACAGCCAATCACAGTGCTCGAGCTGGACGCTCCCCCATGGAAGGAGGACAGTAAGGGGGCATCCTATGTTGCTGAATAGTGGCGTTCCTCGGCGCTGTGTCAGTAAACTAATTGTGGTAATGCAGTATGTCTACCCTAATACATTATGTTACTGGTTACACATTAACCCCTGATCTATAAGTGCTACCATAGTAATGTTGTCTCAATAATAGTATGTATCAGCCAATCGTAGCGTTAATGTCGTCACTGGGGGGAGGGAAGTGGAAAACCTCCTCTGTTGATTACTGAAAGTATCCCTTAGCGCTGATGTGCTGCGCTGAGTACATGGGATGATATGATGTTAGTAGAGATAATCAGCACAGTCTATATAGTTCGGCTGGTTGAGACATGCATATTAACCCCTAGTGATGGTAATGGCATGATACAGGAGTGTAAAGATAGCATGGTGTGTATATATACATGCATATGCAGACAAGTCTCTATGATGGATGAAAATATCCAGTTGGAGATGTTAGTGGACAAGTCACTATATTCCAGTTGAGATAATAAGGTGTCAAATGGGAACAGGAGAGCATAGGGGGGTAGTAAAGCCATAATGGATAGCCAGTTGCTGTTGTCATTCGTGCTTTACAGCCCCATTAAGTAATGGAGATATAGAGTCAAAGAAAGGGAGTATATACAAACCCTTCATTTAACCCATCGGGGGTCAGGGTGGATAGTGTAAAATATCCACCTCGACTCCTTTTGCAGGAGTTTCTTGCCCCAGTCCCCCCCTCTGATGGAGGGTACAACCCTGTCAATCCCTTGAAATGACAGAGACTCGTTATTGCCCTGATGATATTCCCTCACATGTCTGGAGACTGGGGTGTCAGCACAGTCCTTAATAGAGCCTATATGTTCTAGTATGCGGCGGCAGAATTCTCTACCGGTCCTACCTACTGTACATACTGTAATCCACAACAGCAGCTAATCAGGTAGACAATTTTGGTTTGATTTGCAATTGAAAAAAACACGTATAGTATACTCTTTCCCATTGCTGATATAGGTTTTGCTGATCTTGATCTATTGACAGGCCTTACAGGACCCACATTTGTAGGTTCATTGTGGTTTAGATAGAAACCATGTGCTCAGGAAATTGGTCTTAGGTTTGGTAAAGTGACTATGGACAAGGACGTCCTTAAGATTCCTGGACCGTCTACTCACCATAGCTGGCTCACTGTTCAGTACCTCTTTTAGATCTGGATCTTGGAGTAGTATATGCCAGTGTTTTTGGTAAACCTCTTTAATGTTTTTCCATTGGGCACTATATGTGCCTATGAATCGTACAAGTTTTTTGACCTCAATTTTATTTTGACACTGCAGGAGTGATTCTCTTGGAGTTACCAGCGCTCTGTGGTATGCCTTCTTTATTGTCTTATGGCTATAACCACATTGTAAGAATTTTTGGCGCGTAGTCTCTGCGTGTATTTTGAAATCAGCTATCCCAGAGCAGTTTCTCCTAATACGTAGGAATTGTCCTGTAGGTATCCCTTTGATGAGGGGTGCAGGATGATGACTGTCTGCTCTGAGATAGCTGTTCGTGGCCGTTTTCTTTGAGTGGGTGCTTGTGTTGATATGGATATGATATTTTAAGGAATCAAGCATTTCACTAACAGGGAAGCGTCCCTAGCACCGCCCGCCTCCGGGGAAAAGAAGGATCTACAACATTATATGTTAATCGAGAATACTGAATAAATTGTACATGAACTTGTGTGAAAATTGCATTAGGTCAAAGACAATACAGACAAAGGCTTGAGGTGCAGCCAAATAAACACTTAGAACCTTAGTACTAGACAGGTTTCAAACACATATTTTAGATCATGTCATTTTACAGATCTGCAAAAAAACCACATTTACATTTGTGACACTAGTGCTGCTTTATTTCAAAAGAAGACGGACTTTATTTAATGATGCTTTGAAATGACTCTTTCTGGGCAGAAAGCAACCATTTTCCTCAGGTAGTCACAATTAAGGATGTATATAGCCCAGGGGAGGGCAACTCCAGTCCTCAAGGGCCACCAACAGGTCAGATTTTCAGGATATCCCTGCTTTAGTCTAAGACTGAGCCACTGATTGAGTCACCTGTGCTAAAGCCAGTGGCGTAAATTTGCTTTAAGAGAACCCCCGGGCGACGCCATGACATCACGGCATCATGATGTCGCTGCATCACATGTCGACACATTGCTATGGCAACACATCACCATGTGGTGTTGTGTCACCATGACAACGCAGCTTCACATGACGCCGCAACATCATGGTGGAAGCATGCTGTGTTACAGAGGCCCCGTTCTCTCCCCGGCAATCTATTTCATTGCTGGGGGAAGAGTGCGGGGGCCACTGTAACTGCTTGTGGGGTCATCAGGAGTCCGAAGGGAGGATCCCGACTCCCTCCGGACCCCCACCCGAGCTGGAGGCCCTGGGACATGCCCAGGCATCCTGGGTGGTACTTATGCCACTGGCTGAAGCAGGGCTATCCTGAAAATCTTACCTGCTGGTGGCCCTTGAGAACTGTAGTTGCCATCCCCTGGTCTAGTGTGTGTGTGTGTGTGTGTGGTGTGTGTGTGGAGTGTATCCAGTGACACATTGCTGCACTAGGTCGACCAATTAGAGTACAACTGCAAACATAAAATAAAATAAGAGGATAAACGTAAGCAGAATTCCCTATACATTACCACATGTCATAGGTTCTTCCCAGGGAGGTCACTGGCATAGAAACGATGAGAAGGCACGTGTCTGATCTTAAACACACCTTTGTTGAATTCTGATTTCATAACTGCATGGCAATACCTATATACCCTTCTTCTCCCATTTAAAACAACATAAATCCACCCTTGTCATCAATCAGCCACTTAGTTGACACTGTTACGACTTAAAAGACAAAACCCTCTTCCTGTCGACTTCAAAGTTTTGCCTCAATATATAAGAGGCTTCATAACTGTATTTCCATAATACATAGTGTGACATAGTCCAAAGATGTTAGGCAGCTTTCTGCCCCATTTTAGAGCAGAAAGTGCAGGAATAGTTACAAATGATCCGTTCCACAGCTTCCCATTACCTCAGGCAGCTGGATGGAAAATCCAGACCACAGATTACAATGGCTCTAGTTCTCCCTCACCTGCTCTTCTAATCACATGCACAGGTATTTAGAGCAGAGAGGTTTTGCATTTCACTCTCTCTCCTTGGAGCCTGGGGGCTGGGGGTGTCGCTACTCTCCTGCATCCAGTATCGAGGTTGACGGCCTCTCCACGTATGACAGTACCAGAGGATTTGCCTGGACACCACGAACAGATAAGACAAAACAAATGGTTACTGCTGTTGCTAAAAGACTGTGCTGTATCTTGTGTCCCTAAATGAGAGAGCATTGTTTTAAGCTGGGGAACCAGTTTAGTTGGCCAGCAGCTGTTAGAGAGACTGATTCTGATGTGTAGTTAGATCCCTGAAAGGGATAGGATTTGCTTATATGATTTTGGTTTTATTTCTTGAAATAACAGTGTGGGAAATATTGTAACACTGAAATGTGTGAACTGCTGAATGAAAGTATCTGAGTACCTCTAACCTACACATGTTAAAGCTGCAGTACCTTACTTGGATGAAAATAAAGCAGGCAGAAGCCTGAGTTAAGCAGCATAATACTTTGCATGATCCTGTTTGTTGTATAATTAACCCTAGAAGACTGTGTCGGGAAGAACCCAGACAGACGTCAGCACTACAAAAGAGGGGCGTTTGTCACATATGGTGGAGAATGCGGGTCGACACTAAAAAGTCTGTGGGTTTGCAAATAAATGCGGGGGTTTAAAATGGCCGCCGAGCTGAACTAAAGTACAGATGCTATGAGTGAAGTCTGTCCCAATGTGTATATCAGTTGTGCTTCTAGCATACACAGAGAATGTGCGAAGTGTGGATGCAATACCACCCTGAACCCAAACAGAAAACCAAAATGTTTTGCTGAAGAAGAAAAAAAAAAAAAAAATTGCATCTAGCAAGTGCTGTTTGTAAAGCTAATGCATTTTGCTGAAGTGAGTGAATTTGCAGCTAGCAAGTGCTGTATGCAAGTTGCTGAAGGGAGTGAAATTGCAGCTAGCAAATTGTTCCTGCCGGGTTTCTAAAATGGCCGACGTGAAATGTTTATTTTGTAATGTACATAATCATGAAAAACAGTGTCCCTTCAGGCCATACGATGATGATGATGATGACGACTCGTATGTGGCCCCTGGAGGAGAGCCGTACCCACAGATGAATTTAGTATGCTGGGCCTGTCATAAAGTAGGTCACATGGAAGATGTGTGCCCCAAAATTTTCAAAGACAAACAGCTGCAAAAGCAAGCAACGCCCTATGTGTGCAAGCAAGATGTGGAAGCTGATACCAGTGAGCGTGTGCCCAGTACCACTGATATCTCTGGAGCTAATAAAGCAAAAAGAAAGAAGAAGAAAAAGAAAACTGTCCCTCAAGTCACAGGGGAAGTGACCGAGCCACTTGAACCTGCGCTGTCAGGACATGCGTCAGAAAGGCGCCGAGATGTGCTGCAGACCGGAGTGATCGGCAGAATTGTCACGGGAACAGTGGCAAAGGAAAAGGAGGAGCAAAGGGAAGCTGAATCCTTGAACCAGGATAAAGAGGCTTTGGTTTCTGCACTCCAAGCTGCCTGCCATAATTATGAAGTCCTGTGGCAGGATTTGGTGAAGGAGCGAGAATGTTGGAAGAAGGAGCAAGAATCTAACAATAAGGTGCGAGAAGCGAACGCCGAGTTACAGAGGTGTAAACTTCCAGCTTTACAAGAGCACGAGGCTTTGAAGAAAACAGAGTCTCTCTTACGGAGTGAGCTGGAAGAGGTGACGACTAGTCTGGAAAAGGCCAACACCGTAATTGTCACCATGGATGAAAAACAGATTAAGTCTGACAAATTGATTGCTATCCTAAAACAGAAATACGGGAAGGCTCTACAAGAGGTTCATGCGCTCAGCACAGAGGTGCAACACTTGCGCCTGGAGGGCAACGGTCTGAACACAGAGCTGGGAATGTTGAAGCAAACCCATGAGATTGCCCTAAGTGAGTTAGAGACTGTAAAGCAAGAAAATGAGACTCTGAAATTGGAAAATTCAGATTTGACTGACCAAGCAGAAAAAATAAAGAAACAGTTGACTCAGGAAAAATTAGAAGTGCAGGAAGCACTGATGCACACTCAGAGCCAGCACCAGGAAGAAATGGACGCTCTGAGAACAGAATTGCGAGATGTATGCACAAAACAGAATTCTCTCGTGGAGGAACTTAACATTTTGAAAAAGGAGAAAAGCATTAGAATAATTCAGAAGCACTGCAAAGCTCTTATCCAAGGAAGAAGGGAAAGAGAAAATTATCAGCGTAAACGCGCCGCAACTATCATCCTACAGGCTGCCTACAGAGGGATGAAAATTCGTGTGTTCAATCACCGGAATAAAGCAGCCTGTGTTCTTCAATCATTCTACCGTGCCCGCATGGTACGAAACAGGTTCCTCATTATGAAAGGAGCAACTATAAAAATCCAGTCTCTGACTAGGATGACACAGAACAGGATTCGCTATCAAACCCTGAGAAATGCGTCACTGGTTATCCAGCGGTACTTCCGCCTGAATAAATCTAGACCTCAGGAAAGAGAGGTCCAAGACTACATGCCTGCCGGCTGCAAAGGTAAAATGCCACAGGGTACAGCCGGAGTTAGTGAGAGCCCCATCAAGGTGAAGGTGCTCCAGGTAGTCAGTGCTTCATCTTCTAAGTACCATATAATTGCCCCAAAGGAAAAATCCCAAATCTCTGAGAGTGATGGTCGTGAGAAAATACATGGCAGTAAGAAGTACCTTAAAGGTTCAAAGGTCGCAAATCAAAAGCGACGAAGGTCAACGCTGGCCTTGAATTTTTCCGGATCTCGCCACTCTGGGCCACAATATAAAGACAAAGAGTATCCGGGCCCAGAGTTCCGTCAGAAGCTAAAGAAACAGTCCAGTCATTTGCAGTTTGCAGCGGCCTATGAAATAAAGTCAGGAAATGTAATGGACTGGAAGTCAAAAAAAAAAAAAAAAAAAAATGTGTTTGGGGAATTGACCGATATTTTTTTGTTATTACACGTGTGGACTATGTCACGGACACTTAACTATGCAAATAAGCTATTGTAGTTAAGGTATATTAGGCCTCTAGAATAAGCATTTTGTCAAGGGTACAGTGTTATATTGGTTCTCTGTGTTGAAAATGTAGCTAAACTACAAATTAATATACAGGGTTGATGGCCCTTTCAGTTGGTAAATTATATAATGAAGTTCATATTCGTGTCATGTGAATACTTAATGTTGTACTGAGGAGTTAGCTCAAGTATTTCAGGTAGGACGCTCACCCCAGTGAGGTCCATGGCCGCTCACCCCAGTAGGTGTGAGCTGGGGAGGGGGATATGTGACATAGTCCAAAGATGTTAGGCAGCTTTCTGCCCCATTTTAGAGCAGAAAGTGCAGGAATAGTTACAAATGATCCGTTCCACAGCTTCCCATTACCTCAGGCAGCTGGATGGAAAATCCAGACCACAGATTACAATGGCTCTAGTTCTCCCTCACCTGCTCTTCTAATCACATGCACAGGTATTTAGAGCAGAGAGGTTTTGCATTTCACTCTCTCTCCTTGGAGCCTGGGGGCTGGGGGTGTCGCTACTCTCCTGCATCCAGTATCGAGGTTGACGGCCTCTCCACGTATGACAGTACCAGAGGATTTGCCTGGACACCACGAACAGATAAGACAAAACAAATGGTTACTGCTGTTGCTAAAAGACTGTGCTGTATCTTGTGTCCCTAAATGAGAGAGCATTGTTTTAAGCTGGGGAACCAGTTTAGTTGGCCAGCAGCTGTTAGAGAGACTGATTCTGATGTGTAGTTAGATCCCTGAAAGGGATAGGATTTGCTTATATGATTTTGGTTTTATTTCTTGAAATAACAGTGTGGGAAATATTGTAACACTGAAATGTGTGAACTGCTGAATGAAAGTATCTGAGTACCTCTAACCTACACATGTTAAAGCTGCAGTACCTTACTTGGATGAAAATAAAGCAGGCAGAAGCCTGAGTTAAGCAGCATAATACTTTGCATGATCCTGTTTGTTGTATAATTAACCCTAGAAGACTGTGTCGGGAAGAACCCAGACAGATGTCAGCACTACAAAAGAGGGGCGTTTGTCACAATAGACAGACATCATCTTTATGGTTGCGTGTGTGTACTTAACATACACGCCTACATATAAATTTGACAGCCTAACGTCTATTTTTGCCAGAGAAACAGACATCTGTCCATCCTAATCATGAAGTGTTTGGTATGATTTGATTCATGTAATTGCAACGATTAGAAATATCTATTTATTATTTTGCAAATTGCTGTCAGTGATGCCTGTGATGTCACATTTGATTGGAAAATGGTTCTCACGGGTCTGATTGGCTGTGAGAAGCATGTGTTTTTTTTGTGGAAGTGTCATCATGTAAAGGAAGTGAAGTCAGCCAATCAGAATGTATCAAAAGCACATGCCCTACGTGTCACATGTGACTCCTCCCTCACATTCTCCTCTCATATTCATGTTGCTAAAACCTGTTGTTATTTCCTCCATAAAATTGCAAAGATACGCCCTTTCCTCTGTCGCTGTAGTGCTAAAATTTTAACGCAGGCCTGTGGTAGGACGGCCTCGCAGTAAGGCTGGAAGAGTCCCAAACAGTGGATAAGGTTTTAACTTCAGTGGTTTATTTTTCCACAGTCAGACAATTAATAGGCCCCCAATCCCTTTAAGGAAAACAAACCAAAAATAACTCTACTCCCCTTGGGAGATTAACTATAAAGTAGGTCCCTAGCTATCCCTCTGGGTAGTTAACCTACTTCCAGGTCAAACAATATTATACCAACATCTGGCATGAACATATAAAAGTTCTTATCTGTGTTTTGGGAGCTATGCCCCAAGAGAGTCCAAGTAATCCCTTCTGGATACTGCAATGGCAGCTTTAAATCCTCTGCAGGGTTAGAAGGCTGGTTCCTTATAGACAGGGTTGTGTCCAGCAGGTTTGTCGCCGTTCATGGCAATCCTCTGTCTGGGGGATCAGAGCCTCCGGCGTACTTCCTGGTTTTGAAAAGGCTCTCTACGGTGGCACCAGTGCTCAGGTCTGGCACTGTATAGAGCTGCCTGACAGCTGCCTTAACTCAGCCCTGAATGCCCTGGTATCTTTGACTGGGTTAACCCTCTGACTGCTGGTTTCAGCCGTCCGAGGTATGTTTCCCAGGCATAATTGTCAGCGAATGACTTCACCCTGACACAAGGCCCTTATTCTCTCCCGTCTCGACTATTGTAACCTTCTACTTTCCGGCCTGCCTGCCTCTCACCTGTCTCCCATACAGTCTATCTTAAACAATGCTGGTAGGATCACCTTACTCTCGCCTAAATCTGTCTCAGTGTCTCTCCTGCGGAAATCCATTTCTTGGCTTCCTATTAAATCCTGTATCAATTACAAAATTCTTCTTCTCTCATTTAAGGCTATACACTGATCTGCCCCTCCTTACATCTCGGCCCTAATTTACACCTGCCCAACTCTTATGTTCTGCTCAAGGATATCTTCTGTCAACTAATTTTATATCTAAAGCCCTCTCCTTCCTTAAAACCTTTTCCACTCATTGCCCCACACCTCTGGAATGCCCTTCCCCTCACTATTTGACTGGCACCCTCTCTATCTACCTTTAAGGCCCATCTTAAAACACATCTCTTTTTTTTCCAAAGATTTTTATTAGGCAAATACTTATTTCACAATATACATGTTATATATGTTAATACAGCCTAATACAAGTTTTCTCAATTTTTTGGTTAAAGAAACCAGAAAGAGAGAGGAAAGCTCATCGCCCCCCTGACCCTCCTGGGGTAGTGAGGGGGGCGCGAGAATGGAAACAGAGAGTCAGAGTATGGAAAGGGAGAGGGGGGAAGGTGGGGAGGGGGGGGGGGGGAAGGGGGGAAGGGGGGAGGGGGGAATACCTGTTGCTTATCACGTCCTCAGAGTATTTCTATTGGAGTTTCTAGACTCGTTCTTTTTACTTTGTATTTTTGAGTTAGGGGCGTGGGGGTGCCATATGGGTTAACCACGGGTCCCATGTTTTATTAAAGGAGTCCGTGGATCTTTTTAAGAAAGCCGATAGTTTCTCCATGTTCATTACCTCTTGTATCCTATTTTTTATCGTTTGTCTTGAGGGGGGAGACACTTTCTTCCAGGCGGCTGCCACTGCACATCTAGCCGCTGTTAAAATGAAGGAGATTAATTTACTTGTTGGTCGGTCCACATTTTCTAAGGGCCTGGCCAACAGGTAGGTCAGCGGGTCAACAGGGATTTTGAGGCCGGTGACCTCTTCTATTAATTTTTGAGTGGTTCCCCAGTATTTTTGAATTTCCGGGCATGTCCACCAAATGTGTGCCATGTCCCCCTTTTGACCGCAGCCTCTCCAGCATAGATCGGACGCCTGGGGGTAGATTTGATTTATTCCAACTGGGGTAAGATACCAGCGGAACAATATTTTATATATATTTTCTTTGATTGTGGTACATATGGAAGTTCCTGAGGCGTTCTCCCAAATTCTTTCCCAGTCCTCTCGGTCTATAACTATTCCCAATTCTGCTGCCCAATGCAGCATATAGTCATGTGTGGGGGCTTCTATAGCCCTTTCCAATTCTGCGTAAATTTGTGTTATAAGACCTTTCTGGTGGCCTGTTTCTCGACAGAGCCGCTCAAAAACTGTGAGAGGGGGAAATTTCAACGTTGGGGATAAGGTTCGGATAAAGTGCCGAATTTGTAGGTACTTGAACACGTCTAACCTTGCTATTCCATATTTGGTTTGTAGATTTTGATAGCTCAGGAATTCTCCAATACTCAAGAGGTCAGCGATCGCTCTAATATTTTTTGCTTTGAATTGGTCAAATTGTCTGGGCTCACAACCAGGAGGGAATTTCGGGTTTTTATGAATTGGTATGAGTTGGGATTGGGGCGAAGTGAGCTTAAATTTATGTTTGCATTTCGTCCAGGTCTCCCACGTGTGTCTCATTGGGCCTAATTTGAGTTTACTGTTCTGCATGTCTTCCCTGCTCAGGGACCAAAGGTAGGCTGGTAGTGAAGGCGTCCCGGCGTAGTATGATTCTATATCTAGCCAACAGTATTGGTTTGGGTTGGCGTTCCAGACTACCACCTGTCTCAGTTGTGCGGCTAGGTAGTATTTTGTAATGTCTGGGACCCCAAGTCCTCCTCTTCCCCTTGATGCCAAGAGAACTGTCCTAGCGGTTCTAGGTTTCTTACCTTGCCAAATGAAATGGAAGATTAGTTTTTGTATATTCTTTAATTCTGAGCCAGGGATGTGGACCGGGAGCGTCTGGAAATAGTATAGTAATCTGGGGAGTATGTTCATTTTAACCGAGATCATCCTCCCGATCCATGATATTTGATATCCTCCCCATTTCGCTAAATCTTGTTTAATTTTCCGGAACAGAATCGGGTAATTTTGTTGGTATAAGGATTGGTAGTTCCTCGTTATCTTTACTCCCAGATATTTGATACTCGAGGAGCTCCAATGGTAATTAAAGTTTAATTTGAGGAGTTTCACCTCTGGCTCTGGCAGGCTTAAGTTTAGTGCTTCCGATGTATCGCTATTGATTTTATAGCCTGATATGTCTCCAAAGTCTCGGAGTTCTTTTTGAAGGTTAGGTAGGGATGTTTGGGGTTGCGTCAGGGTTAAGATGACATCGTCTGCGAATAGTGATATTTTGTGCTGCCTGTGTCCAATTTCTATTCCTTTGATGTCTCTATTGGTTCTTATTGCCGCTGCTAGGGGTTCTATGGTTAATGCGAAGAGAAGAGGAGATAGGGGGCATCCCTGTCGAGTTCCATTAGTAATCTCGAATCTCTGGTTACTGCCCCCTGGTAGTTTTACTGTTGCAGAAGGATTTTGATATAATCTACGGACTCCTTCTAGATATGCGTCTTTGAAGCCAAATTTGCGCATAACATGGTCCATGAATAGCCAGTCTATTCTATCGAACGCCTTCTCTGCATCTAAGCTAAGGAGTAGTGCTTTGGTCCCTGTGAGATGGACATGTTCAATAATGTCAATTATCTTTCGGGTATTGTCCGAGGCCTGTCTGCCTGCTACAAATCCCACTTGGTCTTTATCTATTAATCTTGGTAGAATGGGATTCAATCTGTTTGCTAATATTTTGCTATATAGTTTGAGATCACAATTAAGCAGGGAGATTGGACGATAGCTTCCACATTGCATCGGGTCCCTGCCTTCTTTGTGTATTATGGCCAGGCTGGCTAGGGACATTGATGAAGGGATTTGATTTCCTTCCATAAAATCATTAAATGTTCTGAGGAGATGCGTGGATAATACTGGCAAGAATCTCTTATAGTAGACATTAGTGAAGCCATCTGGGCCGGGAGACTTAGTGATTTTTAATGATTTGACCGCCTCTTCCAGTTCCTCTTTTGAAATCTCAGCGTTGAGGACTGTGTTTTCCTCCTCCGTTAGTGTGGGAAGCTGACACTTATCTAAGTATTGTGCTATTAATTCGGATGCTACTGATTCAGGACGGCCTTTTTTGGATCTTAAGTTATAAAGTTCGGTGTAAAATTTTGTGAATTCGGCTGCTATTTTATTGTCACTATGTTGTATCTCACCAGACCTACTCTTGATCGCCGTGATTTGGGACCGTTTATGCACCCCTCTTAATTTAGTCGCTAAAAGTCTGTCTGCTTTGTTACCTTTATCATAATATTGTTGGTTGGTCCACTTGAGGGCTTTCTCAACATCCTCCAGCTGGATTTGTCTAAGTTTTGCTCTAGCTGTTGTTAATGTCTTATATATTTTTTTTGAGGGGTTAGCTTTATGAGCTTGTTCTATTATTTTGATATCATCTGTGAGCTCCTTTATTAGTTTTTGGCGGGCTTTTTTCCTGTGGGATGCGATGGAGATGATTTTCCCTCTAATGGTTGCCTTATGGGCTTCCCACAGGATTGCTGGTGAGGAAACGGATCCTGAGTTAAAAAAAAAGTAGTCTCGAATAGCAGCTCTGATCTCTCTTTCTATCTCAGGATGGTTGAGTAGTGAGTCATTTAGCCTCCATGAGTAATTTATTGTCTTTTCGAAGGGTGTTGTCAAGGTTATGGTAATCGGGGCATGATCAGACCATGTGATCGGTCCTATGTCGGAGTCAGTTGTAGCCGCCACTACATTTTTTGTGGCCAGAAAGTGATCTATTCGAGAGTAGGTCTGGTGAGGTGCTGAGTAGAAGGTATAGTCTCTCTGGCCCTGGTGTTGGGTTCTCCAGATGTCCACTAGTGAAAACTCGCTCAAGATTCCCCTAAACCTTTTCCCTGTGATTTGGGAGGGGGTTGTACGGGGAGGACCCATTGTGGTCGATCTGTCCTCGGTGGGGTTGAGGACCATGTTTAGGTCCCCTCCCACTATCATCGATGACAGATATCCCGGGTCTATGCCCTCGAGTACTTTCTTTAGGAATTCGGTTTGGTTCTCGTTTGGGGCATATACATTGATAAGAGCGATCGCTGAGCCCGCTAAGGAGCCATATACCACTAAAAATCTACCCTCTGGGTCCGCAGTTGTTTTGATATGATTGAATGGGGTGCCCTGCCTGATGACGACAGCTACACCCCTTTTTTTGCTAGTAAATGATGCGAAAAAACACATTGGGAACACTTTTTTGAATAAATTTGGGGGGTCTTGTGATGTGAAGTGGGTCTCCTGTAGAAATATAATGTCCCCCCCTGATCTTTTCATATCTTGGAGTGCTAGCCTCCTTTTTCGGTTATTCTGGAGGCCCTTCACATTGAGTGATGTGAATTTAATTGTGGTTTGGCTAGTCATTTGGGTTCTTTTTTGGGTGTATCGTGAGGCCTCACCTTTCCCATTTGAAAGGCCCTGATTCAGTAAGTCTGAGTCTGGTTTATATCTCTGTAGGTGTGGGATCTGCGAATTTTTTTTGGCTGGAATGGCTATTTTAAGCTGAGGTGGGGGGGCGTGGGGAAGGGTCAGTGGGGGTAGGGCATAGATCAGCTGGGACAGAGTCAGCTGATAGAGATAGGTTGTAGCGAGGCCTTGAGAAGGTCTCAACAAACTTTTGCCAGCTTTAAAAACAGCCGGCATTTGGCTATAAGAGCCCTTCTGGGGTGGTTCCGGGTCAGTCCACCGTTGGACGTCTGAGGGGTCCAAACCCTCTATAGAAATTACTTAACCCTTTTTTTTTACGTAAGTCCTCAGTCCACAGGTGGGGGGGCGAGGGCATGAGTCAGGCAGTTTAAACATTTCACATTTTTTGTACATCATCTGTTATGTAACATTACATCATGGTCCCACTATGCACAATTTGGGGGGGGTGGGGGGGATGGTGGGGGGGGTGGGGGGGATGGTGGGGGGGTGGGGGGTGTTGGGGGGGGTGGGGGGTGGTGGGGGGAGGGGTGGGGGGTGGGGGGTGGGGAGGTCAGGGGAGAGGGGTAGGGGGGGGCGGGGGTGGGGGAGGGGGGAGGGGTTTGACAGAGCCACTCCGACAATATGGGCATTTCACATTTTTGTTTGCTGTGTCTGTTGTACAACCCTATATACTAAACATACTATACACTGTCTCGAAATTAGCCTAGACACATTTAGTTTTCCTATGAGCCTTTGCTTCCTCTAGGTGCTTTTCCAAGGGAGAACATAGGTACATATCATTTATTACATATATTTTTCAACTTTTGAATAACATCCGGGGGGGGGGGGCGTGAAGGGGGGGGGGGGGGTAGGGAGTGGGGGGGGGGACGGCGGGGGGGAGGGGGGGGGAAGAGGGGGGGGGAGGGGGGGGACGGTGGAGGGGTGGTGTATGGGGGGGGGGAGGGGGGGGACAAAGGGGAGGGGGGGAGGGGGGGAGGGAGATGGTGGGGGGTTGATGAAACATTTCCAGCAGTAAGGACATTTCACATTTTTGTATGTTGCCACAGTAGTACCACTTTATCCAGTAAGTGTCTTATGTGCTGTTTGAAAATCAGTAAGGGCACTTTTAATTTCCTTATGTATTTTTGCTTCTTCTGAGTGCTATCCTACGGGAAGATATAGGTGTACCTCCCCCGTTTCGTGTACCCCTTAGCTTTTATTTAGTACTAGGGGGGGAGGACGGGGAGGGGGGGGGGTGGGAAAGCATAGGTGCATCTCACCCCATGTATATACTCCTTAGCTTTTTGTTTAATACTGGGGGGGGGGGATAGGAGGGGTGGGAAGGCTTAGGTGCACCTCACCTATTGCCTATGCTTCTCATCTTTTATATAATTCTGGGGTGGGGGTGAGGTGGGGGGGGGGGTGGGGGTGAGGTGGGGGGAGGGGGGGGGGTAGGGGGAAGGGGGTAGGGGGGAGGAGGGGGGGGATGACTGAACATTTCAAACAGTGTGGGCATTTCACTTTCTTGTATGTTGCGTCTCTCGTACCAATCTATGACATAAATATACTGAGTACTGCCTGGCAATCGGCCGGGGTCCATTTAGTTTCTTAAATATCCCTGCTTCCCCCGGGTGTTATTCCACAGGGGGGCATGGGTACACCTCTTGTTTTGCATGTACTTCTCAACTTTTATATAGCACCGGGGGGGGGGGGGGAAAGGGGGGGGGAGAGGGGGGATGTGTATGGGGGGGGGGGGGGTTTCAACGACCCACTTCCAACAGGACAGGTGTTTCCCAGTTTTATATATACTCTCTATGATCCTCTGGGAGTCGTTCCAGGAGTGAGGGAAGTATGATGGGGGACATAGGGGTATTTTATTTATTGTTTACACTTCTTTACTTTTATGTATGGGGGGGGGGGGAGGCTATGTGCTTAGATTATGGTTGAAATGGGGAGAGGGGAGGGGGGGGGGGCTGTGGGGTGCCTTACATAGCATAACATTTTATTACTTTACTCACGGCCTTCAGGGCGCTAAACCTCAGTCTGTGTTTTTGCGTCCCTTAAGTCAGCTCGGGTGGTTCAGTTCCCCTGGGCCACAGTTGTTCTTCATCGCCCGAGCCGGTGTGCTCCTCGTCGGTCCGGGCCCACCCGCCGACGAGCCATACCCCCCCCCCCCCCCGCACGCCAAGCAAAAGAAAAGACCATCTCAAAAAATCGGGGCAGCTGGCTTGAGAGAGGGGGGGGGGGGCACACAACCCCGCGGGGCCACCAGAGAGACTGGAGGCCGGGGCTCAGCAGAGCAAGGCCGAGGACCCGGCTCTCCTAGCGTATTGGGATTGGGGAGATTACGCTCCTGCTCCATCCGATCGGGCCGGGTGTGCACCAGGGTTTCAAAGCAGCTGGCGGGATCAGCTCCGGTGCCCTCGCGGGAGTAGATAACACGTGGCTCAGTGTGGGGAGCGGTGTCCAGTGTCGTCTCGATCGGGAAGTCGGCAGCTCCTCTCCAGGTACTGCTCCGGTTCGATGGGGTGTCTTCCAATGTGGTCGTGGGCCCCCCTCCTCCTCGGGATCACATAGGGAAGGGGGGGGGGTGTTGTTTGAGTGCGGTGGCGGCTATTACTGCTTGTCCCTGGAGTGCTGGGCCGCGATCCTCTCTGATATCCGAGGCGGGTCTCCTGCTGCTTCACTAGATGACGGGTTGTCTGGTAGCCATCCTTGTGGAGGAGTTAGGCCCAAGGCCTTTGCAAATGGGGCCATGTCCGCGGGGTACTTCAGGGACAGGAACTTTCCGTTTCTGTTCACCGATAACTTAAACGGGAAGCCCCATCTATACAGTATTCCCTTCTCACGAAGAAAGTTAGTCAGCGGCTTTAACTCCCGTCTGCGGTCTCTTGTTGCTTTTGACAAATCATTGTAGACTTGTAGGGTTTCATTTTGAAATTTTATTTCTCCCATGTCTCGGCATGCTGAGATGATTTTTTCTTTGGAGGTGTATTTATGCATTTTTATTATTATGTCCCTTCTTCGTTTTGGATCATCTGACTTGGGTCCCAGCGCACGATGGGCTCTGTCCATTTCTAACTCCTTTTCTTCCAGCTCCCCGCAGACCAAATTGAAGAGCTCCAGGAGGTAAGGCCTGATCTGTTCCTGCGTGACCGACTCTGGAACACCCCTCACACGGATGTTCTGTCGCCGGTCACGATTTTCCTGTTCCTCCATGCCTTCCTTGAGGAGGGAGATCTCTTCCCCTAGGCGGCTGATCTCTTCTTCTGCCTCTCCCTGTCTTTGTAGGGATTCGGAAAGCCTGTTCTCCAGGGACGTGGTCTTTTCTGTCAGCCCTGATATTTCTCTTCTAATGTCGCTCACTGCAGCCCGCAATTCCATTTGGAAGGAAGTTTTGAGTGTAGCAGCCATGCCTGCCATCAGTTCCTCCAAATATGCCCTGGTTATTTTGTGTTCTGGGCTTGTAGGGGTTTTTTCGCTTGGCTGGGTCTTTTTCCCAGATTGGGAGGTAGCACCATGCGGTCCGCCGCCATCTTGGGGATTCATAGTGCCGTCCTTCCCCCGCTGAGACGGTGAAAAAAATTTAGTAACAGGGTGGTTATTCGCTTTTTTCGTTTTTGACATCCCCCTTCTGTTTATTTATCCGGAGGGACTAATTTCATCCGAAAATTTTAAGTTTGAGTAGGGGTTTTTGCGCTGTTTAACCCGCGGGTTTCAGGAGCTCCTCTAACAGCCGTCCATGTCGGGTGACGTCACCGGAAGTTCCCTTAAAACACATCTCTTTAATGACGCCTATGGGTTGCTCCCCTGGCTAGTATTATACATTTCGTCGCAACTAAATAACGATTTTGTCATTAGATTTAGGATCAAAATGTAGAATTTCACTAATATATTCCAAGCCAATTTGGGAGGACGGCAGGGCTTTTGCGTTTGTTAGCATATATGTAGCCATGTCTTCTTTTTGTCTACTAATCTGCCCTGCCTAACACAAACCCTGGTACCAGCGCAGATTGAGTAGGATCAATCCGGGTTTTCCCCTGCAGTAAGCAGCTTCCTTGAGTGACAGGCCTGTGTACTGCCCAATCAGGGGCTCAGACCTTGGACCCTCCCCCGGGGTACTTAAGGGGCTGCACATCCAAATTTAGTTAGTTCTCTCCCGAGAGAGAGAGTTCGGGGAAGCGTGTGTGTAGGGCTCTGACCACCTTCCATCCTCTCCCCTAGGGGAGTGGGACAGCTACCTCTCATCCCATCAGGGGGGTGAGGGACGAGATCTGGGTAGACCCTTGAGGCCTCAAGCCTCCTGGGTTGATTCCAGGGACCCTGTAGAGGAGGGAAGACCATTGAATCAGTTAAAGGCTGTATTCTGTGTGCTGTGAAGAATAAATACCGTTCCTGTTTATAATATACTCCTGCCTGAGACTGCAATCAATCAGGGGGCGTATCAGAGGGTTCTCCTGCAGGGATTGTCTCCAGCACTCCTGGAGCCTGCAAGAGATGGAGGCGCAGCACCAGTGAGAAAGAACCAACCATCACCCCAAAAGCCTGTCCTGTCTTCCCCACGAACAACGGTGGAACCTCAGCGCATCTGTGAGCCCGCAGGTACCCAGCACATGACACCATCACACTTATGGCCAATTATGTTCCTTCTGTATACTCCATAAAGGTATTGAATTATATAGTATCACTGATATATTCCATTACACAGATAGGTCTGAGCTCATTTAATCCTGTTTTGCTAAATAGTTCTACAGTTTTGTCTTCCCAAGGCATTTTTTTGATCTCCCAAATTTCAATTTAAAATATTAATCTTAATTTGATGTTTTCATGTATTATTCAATGAGAGACATACTTCAGTGTAAAATCATACACAGGGGTATATTCTGGAATTCAAAGAAACCAAAAAAATATTTATAAATGGATAATTCCTTTTTTTTTAGTTTCTTAATGTGAAATCCCCTGCTAAAACGACTCCACCCGTAATAGTTTAGTTGCCTCTGAGGTCCTGCACTGTTCGAATGAGAGTCTCTAATGCTGCGTTTGTGGGACGTTGAACTCTCGTCCCAAACGGTGATCTTACACTCTTTAATGAACTTTGGCTGCTCCTGTATTTTTTCCTAATGTTGCAACTTAGATTTTCAGATTGACCAAGAGGAAGTGGTAGTTAGAGGGTTATGTGATGATATCATGTCTATTGTATTGTATTGTATTGTATTGTATTGTATTGTATTGTATTGTATTGTATTGTATTGTATGAGAGGGAGTGGCTCAGTGACTGGTTCAATTCCCGGTGTCGGCTCCTTGTGACCTTGGGCAAGTCACCTTATCTCCCTGTGCCTCAGGCACCAAAAACATAGATTGTAAATGTAAGGAAGTGCATATATATTAAAGGTTCCGCGCTGTCAATTACATAGGCAGCGCCATATTGTCCCTGTTTGCCAGCGAAGTTACTGCGTACCAGTTGGGCTGCGCATGCGCGAGGGAAGCGCGCGAAGGGTAATCATAAGTAGAGACTTGGAGGGGGTTTGAACTATGAACTCTGCACTGTGAGAAGGTCAGCTGAGGCTGAGGACCAATGGGATGCGAGACTGTGTATGCAGGAACCGGATGCGTGTGGGCGGAGGGTCAGAGCAGCGAGGGAGGTGAAGGAGGAGGTTGGCGGAACCTCGTGTGCTAGAGCGGAGGGTCAGTGACCCGTCTGCTTAGGTAGGATATGCCCACAGCCCCAGGAGTCTTTCCCCTGCCATCGTAGGGTGCTGTATTTGTAAGGACGCCCATAGTCGTCAGGGACGTTTCCCTTTAGTGAGGTTTATCTGCGGAGTTGCGGAGCTGCGGCCGCCATCTTGGATTTCCAATCTGACGGTGCTGTAGAAGGGAGAGACGGCGCAAGGCTGGATTAACACCAGGACCCCAGTGGAGAGTCAAGGTCATCGTAGTGACCGGAAGGTATCCTTATCTACAAGTGCACCTACACCGGTCCCCAGGCGCTGATCCCGCCTCCCACTAACTAATTGGGTTTCCTGAGAGAGTGCCTTTGGTACCATACTTTACTGGTTATGAGACATACTCCTAAGGAGAGTGGCAGAGCCAACTATGTACAGGACAGTATCCCTACTAAGGTGTGGCCGAGCCACGTTGTGTGTGTGTATGTAATTGTTATATGATAAGTCTGCAGGTCATTTGTTATCGATGTGTGATATAAAAAGGTTGCTGTTGCATACTACTGTTGTTAGGTTCTTGCTCAGGGTATAATCTCTAAAATGGGGATCCTGGGTAAGTGGAGGCGCTGCACCACAAGTGATAAAGGTATACCCCCAGGCTCCCAATAAGCGGAGGCTCAGAGCTCCTGAAGCCACAGGTTTATGCACCGTAGTCCCTTAGTTCAGGCGTTCACAAAAAGGGCTACATTTGGAGGCGCTGCTGAGATCTTAGACCTGGGGTGCCCCCCCACATTTTTTTTTGTCTCTATTGTGCAACCAACCCACATCATGTCGGTGCCCTCGGCGCTCGAGGTGCGCAAGTGGGCCCAACGGCACGGGATTCCCTTGAACCGTGTCTTCGCGCTGGGCCATGTCCCCGCCACGATCTCGCTAGGCACAGTGACCGAGCAGGTCCGCAAGCTTCCCCTCCTGGACAATGCCCAAGTACAAGACCACTTCTATGACCGCGACCAGACCTGGCGCCGGGTCTTGTACGCCACTGAACAGGACATATGCCCCGAGGCCTTGCCCCGTGTACTGTTGCTGGCTGAGGCCCCGGGGGTGCGCTGCCCCCTAGTCCAGGTGGACACCCCTGCGCCCCTGGCCACCTCTACCCCTAGGAGAGAGTATGCTCCCCCCGCAGGTGTCGCGACGGGAGGCCCCGACCACTCCCCTGACCGAGGCCTACACCCTCGTTGGCCAGCCACCCTGAGCCTAGGCTCCTCGTCCACCCCGTCCGGCCTGCGGGCTGGCCTCAACCGCCTTAGCGTATCAAGATTGGACGCTTACCCTGCAGTCGGGGACAGCTTACCAGGAGACACCTCTCTTCCCGCCATAGCCGCCGCTATCCACAACACCACCCAGTCGCTCCAGTACAGGAAGTTAAAAGCCTTCTCCGGCGAGAAACCCACGCCTCAAGGGGAAGTAGGGATAGAGGACTGGTTGGATCATACCGAACAGGTACTGCCTGAATGGACCTGCACGGACGCGATCCGCAGACAACGCATAGTTGAGTGCTTACGGCCCCCCGCGTCCCACATGGTGCACTACTACCGAGATGACAATCCGGAAGCTGACGCGGCCGATCTTATCTACTGCCTGACCAAGGCATATGGAGCCCCGGTGGACACGTACACGTTGATGTCCAAATTTCATGCGTTAGCCCAGAAAGAAGGAGAAATGGTGTCCGATTTTCTCAGACGATTGCACCTGGACCTCTGGAATCTGGTGAGGAAAGGCGTATTACCAAGGATAGAAGCTAACGGACTACGCACCACTCAGCTGTTGCGGGGCCTCTTACCCCTACACCCCGTGTCGGTTCGGGTCAGTAGCTGTCTAACGCCCGGACAAGCGTTGTCGTTTCACGACTTAATGGACCGGGTTCAAGCGCATGAGACGGTGCTGCTGGGGCGTGACCTAGCCACCGGGAAGAAGCCCCAGCTCGGAGGTAAGGAGGCCAAGAAAGTGGAACCCAAAACCGATGCGCCCGAATCTGGGGACCCTGACCCCGAGGATGCCCCTACCCCCGTGACACCCAGACCTCGTCCCCCGACCGGGAGGAGCCCCCCCACCCGGAGAAACGAGGCTTACCTCAGCCAAATACAGTGTTACGCCTGTGGAAAGATGGGACACTTGCGGGCCCACTGCCCCACCTCACGGAGAACGTCGCCCCGACCGGCGCATTCAATGCCGTGCCAACCCCTGAAGGATGATCAGGCATTACCGCCTCCTCAGGGCTCCCGAATTGGCCCCGCCTCCATTATTCGCGTAGTTATCAAAGGCATCTACGCCGCTGCATTGTTGGACACGGGATCCCAAGTAACGATCGTATACCGGCCCTTCTACGACCAACACCTACATCAACTACCGTTGCTATCGGCGGATGCCCTGCGGCTACGGGGATTGAGTCATGAAGATTACCCCATAGACGGAGTAATAAAGGTGCAGCTAGATATTCTCCAGCTGAATACGGGTAAACATCACCCCATGGAAGTGGAGGCCTTAGTGTGCCCCGAACCTCAGGACCACCCCAGCGCCCCAATCATCTTGGGGACCAACGCTGACATAGTACGCACGGTGTTTCGCCAGTTCTTGCAAGAAGCGGGAGAAGCCCCACTGCTGGCCTTAGCGGCCTGCCCCGCCCTCCAAGAGGTCTGCGGTAGA
The DNA here is from genome assembly GCF_040206685.1 of Ascaphus truei. Classification (NCBI taxonomy): domain Eukaryota; kingdom Metazoa; phylum Chordata; class Amphibia; order Anura; family Ascaphidae; genus Ascaphus; species Ascaphus truei. The sequence continues at coordinate 302,568,186 of NC_134487.1, read as the reverse complement.
ATTGCGACTGAGGAAGAGCATGGCGTCCTCTACAGCCAAGAATGGGGACTGACCCAGATTCCCCCGGGGGAAGGACGCATGATGGTCGCCGCTTGCCATTACCCCCGTCGACGGTCGGAGGATCAGCTCTTCACCGTGGAGAGTGTGGCCCAGGACGAACAACGTTTGGGCTACAAAGTACTAACCTCGGTCAAGGAATGGCCCGGGAAGATCCCGAAGCGCACCTGGGTGTACGTGCAGAATATATCCCCGTACCCGATGACTATTGACCGGCGGCAGACGCTAGGAAGGATATACCCTGTAACTTCCGAGGAGAAGGTCTCGACGGGACTAGCTAGGAGCTCGCCTACTACCATAGAGCCTGCATTGGAATTTGACTTTGGCGACTCGCCCCTCCCGGATGAGTGGAGGAAGAGGTTGCAGAATGAGCTACACGACCGAAGGGGTGTGTTCTCCACTGGTGATATGGATGTGGGGTGCAGTCGCAGTGCCCACCATACCATCCGAATGAGCGACGCTACCCCCTTCCGGGAGCGCTCCCGCCGGCTTGCCCCCAGGGATGTTGACGAAGTGAGGGGCTTAATCGACGAGATGGAAACGGCTGGCATCGTGCAGGAATCTCGGAGCCCTTACGCCTCACCCATTGTGGTAGTCCGCAAGAAGAACGGGACGGTCCGTCTATGTGTGGATTACAGAACGCTGAATAACCGTACTATTCCCGACCAGTATACACTGCCCCGAATCGAAGACCTCCTGAATGCGTTGACCGGGAGTAAATGGTTCAGTGTGCTCGACCTCAGGTCCGGGTATTATCAAGTGCCCATGGGCCAGGAAGACCAAGAAAAAACGGCCTTCATCTGTCCATTAGGGTTTTACCAGTTTACCCGCATGCCTCAAGGGATCTGCGGTGCCCCGGCCACGTTCCAGAGACTAATGGAAAAAACCCTCGGAGACCTTAACCCGCGAGAGTGCTTAGTGTACCTGGACGACATTATCGTGTTCGGGCGGACTCTAGAGGAGCATTCCGAGAGACTGATGAAGGTGCTGGATAGGCTTGAGGGGGAGGGCCTAAAACTGTCGTTAGACAAGTGCAAATTCTGTCGGTCCTCTGTAACGTATGTGGGCCACATCGTATCAGCGGATGGGGTGTCCACCGACCCAGGGAAGATCGAGGCGGTGGTGAACTGGCCCAGGCCTCAAAATGTTCAAGAACTGCGGTCTTTCTTGGGGTTTTGTGGCTATTATCGGCGGTTCGTGGAGGGGTATTCCAGCAAGGCCAAGAGACTGAATGACCTTCTCAAGGTGTATCCGGGAGAAACCGGGAGAAAGGGGAGCTCGGCGCAGACACCCTTTGGGAAGACATGGACTCCAGAATGTGAACAGGCCTTCAAACACTTAAAGACCAGCCTCACTCAGGCCCCCGTCTTGGCCTACGCGGATCCTGAGCGAGACTATGTCCTACACGTCGATGCTAGCCTCAGCGGGCTAGGAGCGGTTTTGCATCAGAAGTATGAGACCGGGCTACGTCCAGTGGCCTACGCGAGCCGAAGTTTAACCCCTAGTGAGCAGAATTACCCGGTCCATAAGTTGGAATTTTTGGCGCTAAAATGGGCGGTGGTGGACAAGCTGCACGATTATCTATATGGAGTACCGTTCGAAGTACGCACGGACAACAATCCCATGACCTATATCAATACGTCTGCCAAATTGGACGCCACCGGACACCGTTGGTTAGCTGCTCTAGCCAATTACCGGTTCAACCTTAAATACAAACCCGGACCCACCAACATAGGTGCCGACGCTCTGTCTCGTCGACCTGGCCTGCAATCCACCCCTGATGAGGAAGTCTGGGAGGAGATACCGGGCCCCGGGATTCGTGCTCTCTGTTCAGTAGCGGCGATAGTCGATGACCACGTAGCATTTTCGGAATTACGGGTGGTTGACTCGTTGGGATGTCATTCGCAGGCTGTTCCTCGGGCCTATCAAGGTCGAGACGGGATGAATATCAATGAAGATAATATCATAGCGTGGAAGGATCTAGTGCATTATCAGACACAAGACCCCATAGTGGAGCTAGCCCGTCAAGCTGTACAGCAAGGTAATCCGTCTATACTGAAGCGGGCCCCCAAAGACTTGGTGAAACTCCTGTTAAATGAGTTTGGGAAGTTTGAAATGGACAATTGTTTGTTATATCGGGTGATCTCCTATCATAACCATCCCGATCGGCGTCAGTTGTTTTTACCGGAACGTTTGAGAACCCTAGTCCTCCGGGCCCTTCACGATGACCATGGTCACCTGGGCATTGACAAGACCTTTGGACTACTGCAGGATAGGTTCTATTGGCCGAGAATGAGGGAGTCAGTGGAGCAACATTGTCGGAAGTGTAATCGTTGTTTACAAAGGAAGACACTGCCTACCAGGGCGGCTCCTATGGCACACTTGAAAAGTTCGGGTCCCATGGATTTGGTGTGTATGGATTTTCTCTGTATCGAACCCGACAGTCGGGGAGTTAGTAATGTTCTTGTGATCACTGACCACTACACTAGGTACGCCCAAGCGTTCCCTACGAAAGACCAGAAGGCCGTAACGGTAGCCCGAGTACTATGGGAAAAATATTTCATTCACTATGGGTTACCAAATCGTCTTCACTCCGATCAGGGCCGGGACTTTGAAAGTACACTGATACGGGAGTTGCTCATCCTACTGAACATTGCCAAGTCACGTACTACCCCGTACCACCCCGAAGGGGATGCCTTGCCCGAACGGTTCAATCGCACCTTGTTGGATATGTTGGGCACATTGACGAGCCCGCAAAAGACGGAGTGGAGTAAACACGTCGAAGCATTGGTACATGCGTATAATTGTACCCGACATGAGTCCACTGGGTATACCCCGTATTTCTTGATGTTCGGAAGAGAAGCCCGGTTACCGGTGGATGTGCGCCTACGGATATCTACCGATGGGGTATCCAATAGGACGCATTTCCGATACGTTCAGCGACTAAAGGACAGTTTACAGTTGGCCTACAAATTGGCTGAGCGGACGACCGCACAATTGAATGCGGGGAATAAAAGGCGTTATGACCACAAAGTACGTTACAAGGAAATTCACCCCGGAAATGCGGTCCTTTTACGCAACTTAGGTGTTCCTGGGAAGCATAAATTGGCAGACCGGTGGCGGGAGGGTGTGTATGAGGTAGAGTCACAGATGCCGGGTCTTCCTGTGTACCGGATCAAGGATTCTGAAGGCCGCGTAAAAGTGTGGCATAGGAATCATCTGCTTCTTATACCTCAAGTAGGGACGGATGAATTGGAAGCCCCGGCCACTGCCCTAGATGGAGCAGTTGAATACACAGAGGATGGCTCAGAGACTGTAAAAATCGCCACCTCTGAGGATACAATGGAGGGAACCTCTCAAAGGGGCCTTCCGGCCGTGGAGGCATCTCCCGAAGGAGCCACGGGTAAAGAGCCTCTTGGCCCGAACATTGATCATTTGACTCCAGCGAGTCAGCCTCTAGACCCACAAAGTCCATGTTTTACACCCCAAAGAGACTGTGCTAATGCTGAACACCCCTCAAGGGTAGAGATGGAAATACCAGTTGAGACTGAGCCCTCTGCAGAGGAAGCGGAGGAGGATCAACCCCGCCGAAGTCAAAGAAACAGTCAACCTCCCATGCGAATGGCATATGATCAGTTTGGGGCACCCCATTATGAGGCTCAGCAGTGGGCTCGGCATAGGATGCAAGCTATGATGGTACTGTTTAATGAGATGTGTAACCTAATCTAGGAAGGAGAGGGTTGTGTACATAGTTAAATATATATGTGCTTAGGTAGTCCAGCGGGGACGCTGGATTCTGGAGGGGGGAGAATGTAAGGAAGTGCATATATATTAAAGGTTCCGCGCTGTCAATTACATAGGCAGCGCCATATTGTCCCTGTTTGCCAGCGAAGTTACTGCGTACCAGTTGGGCTGCGCATGCGCGAGGGAAGCGCGCGAAGGGTAATCATAAGTAGAGACTTGGAGGGGGTTTGAACTATGAACTCTGCACTGTGAGAAGGTCAGCTGAGGCTGAGGACCAATGGGATGCGAGACTGTGTATGCAGGAACCGGATGCGTGTGGGCGGAGGGTCAGAGCAGCGAGGGAGGTGAAGGAGGAGGTTGGCGGAACCTCGTGTGCTAGAGCGGAGGGTCAGTGACCCGTCTGCTTAGGTAGGATATGCCCACAGCCCCAGGAGTCTTTCCCCTGCCATCGTAGGGTGCTGTATTTGTAAGGACGCCCATAGTCGTCAGGGACGTTTCCCTTTAGTGAGGTTTATCTGCGGAGTTGCGGAGCTGCGGCCGCCATCTTGGATTTCCAATCTGACGGTGCTGTAGAAGGGAGAGACGGCGCAAGGCTGGATTAACACCAGGACCCCAGTGGAGAGTCAAGGTCATCGTAGTGACCGGAAGGTATCCTTATCTACAAGTGCACCTACACCGGTCACCAGGCGCTGATCCCGCCTCCCACTAACTAATTGGGTTTCCTGAGAGAGTGCCTTTGGTACCATACTTTACTGGTTATGAGACATACTCCTAAGGAGAGTGGCAGAGCCAACTATGTACAGGACAGTATCCCTACTAAGGTGTGGCCGAGCCACGTTGTGTGTGTGTATGTAATTGTTATATGATAAGTCTGCAGGTCATTTGTTATCGATGTGTGATATAAAAAGGTTGCTGTTGCATACTACTGTTGTTAGGTTCTTGCTCAGGGTATAATCTCTAAAATGGGGATCCTGGGTAAGTGGAGGCGCTGCACCACAAGTGATAAAGGTATACCCCCAGGCTCCCAATAAGCGGAGGCTCAGAGCTCCTGAAGCCACAGGTTTATGCACCGTAGTCCCTTAGTTCAGGCGTTCACAAAAAGGGCTACATAAGCTCCACAGGGCAGGGACTGTGTCTGCAAAATGTCTCTGTGAAGCGCTACGTAAAACTAGCAGCGCTGTACAAGAACATGTTATTATTATTATTATTATTATTATTATTATTATTATTATTATTATTATATAGCGCCATTAAGGTACAAAGCGCTTGAGTTGTCATTTGTGATGTAATTTGTGAATTGTATCCAAAAATAGAGAAAACTTGCTCCTTGATCTCAGGAACCATCATGAAAAATGTGGTTACGATATCTTAAGAGGTGTCCAAATGCATAGTGAACAGAGTAATAACTTTCAAAATATACAGAATATACTGTATATATAGGGAGTGGCATATTCAATTTGAGTTTGCAGTTGGCCTGGAGAAGGTGGCAGGTAAAGTCAGATAAATGCTGCTTCCTGGTGGTAGGAAGGCATTAAATGGTGAAGGTACCCTGGTTGAAGTTGACTCCTTGGAGGGAGGTCTAAGGTACCTCCAGTAGTTGCTTGGGGAAAGCTACGGTCATACTTGGCTTGGGTGGCCGGTTTGGCAGTGACTTTCCAGTGGTGGTATTTGTTTGGACCAAGTGGCTTGGGCAGCTATTGGCAAATAGAGGTATTAACTGGGGTTAAACCTCAGGCTTATGGATTGGTTATGGAGCAACGTAGCGGGGTATCCTAGTTTTGGTTATAGTTTGTGTATATTTAATAAAACCTGTGACCTATTTCTTCCAACTACTGGTATATGTATTATTTAATGAAGGGTTGGTTTAGGGGGTTTAAGATGCACAACCATCCTCTCGCCCAAATGATTGAGGTATAAGTAAGTCATGCGACTCAGAATCAGCAAAGCAAAATATTGGTTTCTGGAAATACCTCTGATTTATTTAAATGACAAGAAGTTGGCAAGAACACCGAACATTCACTCAGGAAGTTAGTGGGCAAATGTAATTCTAAAAGTATTGTATTTAACTATGCGTCTTATCCTGTACCATAGAACAGCGGTGCGCAAACTGTGGGGCGCGACCCCCAGGGGGGGCGCGACACTGCCGACGGGGGGCGCGGGGTTTACAGAGGCCCCGCGCGCTTCCCGAAGGCACTTAAATTAAGTGCCGGGGGAGCTGCAGGGCCTCTGTAAACCTTACTTACCGTGGCTTCGGCGGCTTCCTCCCTGCGTCGCCATGGCAACGCGGCGTCAAAATGACGCTGCGAGGTCATGTGACGTCGTTACGCCGGAGCGCGGGTAAGTTGGGGTTGGGGGGGGCGCGGGAATGAGGGGACAGCCGGCAGGGGGGCGCAGGGAAAAAAGTTTGCGCCCCCCTGCCATAGAATGTTGTTTCAATTGGCACAATCCTTTTAAAATTATGTTTTCAAAGTATGTTCCATTTGATGTGACAGCCTCTCAATGATTTTTGCTGCTTGAGGATATTAAAGTAACTGATTGCAACCTCACACAAATCGAAGCAATTGGTGAGTTGCACACCACTGCATTAGTGCATTAAGCATCTCTGAAATGCAGCATGTGGCAGAACATGTTCTGTGCTATATTGTGTCACCCAACAACGGCCCTGTAATATTCTATATTTAGTTCTCACATTATGGTCCTCATGCAGAGAGCAGCGCTATTTCAAATCTCGCCATTTTTTGGGGAAATTCGTGCAGAAAACTGCCGAAAATGGCGAGTTACGGAAAACGCGCCATTTTTTTTTCTTTTTCAAAATCTCACCGCGCGGCTGGCGAGAACCTACATCGCCAGTTTTAAAAATATCCTAATTCAGAGAGCCGCGAACGGCATCTAGCGGCTGTTCGCGCCAAGAAAATGGCGCGATTTGCTACTATTTGCCTCGCCAAGAAAAGTTGGCAAGTAGATGGAGCTCGCCGCCTATAGGAAAGGGAAAAAAAATGCGCACTTTTTTTTAACACATTTCTGCAGCGCGCATCTCTCCAATTCTAACTCGCCACACGCATTAATGCCAAACATTGCAGAATTCGCACATTTCTGCATATGGAGAATAAAACTCTCCAAAAAAGCTACTTTTTATTAAACTCGCCAATTTTTAAATTCGCTGCTCTCTGCATGAGGCCCTAAGTTTATTATTTTAGTTTCAATTCAGTCAGAAACTCCGCTATTTTCTGGGCACCTATTGTCCCACTCCGTCATTCTCAAATTTTTCATAGAAAAGATAAGAAATCGTGAGTGCAAAAATAAGAAAATTAGCGCATTTGTAAATCTGCCACGTTAACCCCAATGCCACATTGTTATAGGCTGTGTTTATAGTGCCGGAGCGCATGGAGTCGCGCGCGCCTGGCGCCCGAGCGACCCGTGCACTCTGATCGGGAGGCGATGGGGAAGCGTAGCGGAGGCGTGGCCGTGACGTCACTCGCCCTCATTGGCTGAGCTGCTCAAGTGATGCGGCCATCATGCGAAAAAAACGAAATCATTTGTCTCTTCAAAATTCTGTTGCGCGGTCAGGCGCACTATGGCTGGACTGATAGAGGTGCTGTATGTTGTTCGTGCCGCACACGCCATCGCGCGTACTATACTTGCGGCCATACATTGGTTAAATGGCTGAGAAGTATAATTGGTAGTGACGTGTAAAACAGGCCACGGAGGACAAGATTCCCGAAGCTCTGTGAAATGAGGACAAATAATGTGATGTTACCTAGAAGAGAAATGGCCGTTATTTGCCCAGAGTTAACCCCTTATTCACTAAGGTCATCATATGCAAGAATACCGACCGCTATTGAGCTCATTTGCATAGGGTTCATGTCATGTTATTTCAGGATAACGATCAATAACCTTCAAATATGGCGTTGTTATTATGTGCTGGCATTACGCCCATCCTGACAATTATTTTGAGATAGCTTCACTTTGTAGATATTTATCAATCTTTTTTGGATAACCTCACTTTTAACTCCTAACGATAAAACTGTACGTTATATTATGTCGTTAGCTTGATATCGGCAGGTATTGGAGTTTAGTGAATAGGATGTGAATAAGTAATTAGCCGTCAATTCTTCATTTGCATACATTTGCATGCCGATTTGCATACGTGGACATTAAAAATAACGCTGACTTACCTGACTGTCACGTACGGCACACCTTTGAGCATGTGACCTGCATACGGGACAAGGGTTAATACACAGCTCTCTAACTGGCCCACGTTTCACCTTCGCAAAGGTCCCTCAAATGAACAATATCTCCCCTCAATCCGTCCCCATATACCATCTGTCAGGCACAGAACACAAGTGAGCACGGAACATTAGAAATGCAACCAGGGTTAATACACACGGCTACTCTAGCCAACTCACCTTTCTCCTCCGCAAGGTATTTTCAATTAGTAAATATTAACCCCTTACTCCATTGCAATTATATCTATCTGCTTCCACCACCAAAGAGATTATGCAAAATATGTCATTAATATATATCTGCCAGGGTCTCGGGTCCCTGTGTATTATGGAAAAAACTACACACTTAACGCACAAAAATCTGTTGTATAAAAATGTGGCTGAAAATTGTAATACTCTCTCTAGAGAGTGCAACAGTTCATTCAGAGCTTCAAAGCATTACTTATTAAAGAATTGTTTAATATATATGCTAATACAATGCTTCTGATTACAGAAAAAAAGATTACAAGAACATAGTTACAATAAATGCAGAACAGTTTCTTAAAATAACAGGATAAAACAGAAATTCCTATACAATACGTTACCATGTCAAAGGTTTTCCCCCCAGAGAGGTCACTGGCGTAAAAATATGAAAATTCACCTGTTTGGTCCAAAACACACCTCTATTGAATTCTGATTTCATAACTCCAGGGCAAGACCTATATACCATTGTTTTCCAAATTAAAACAACATTATCCCAGCCCTGTTGTAAATCAGCTGCTAGGCCGGTGGAAGAAACTCCTAAAAATGCGTTTAGATTCTTGCCTCAATATATAAATACACTCATAACTTCCTTTCTCTAATACTTAGAGACACTAAGTTTATGTAACGGATGCTCACTACAAACAGGACTTAGACCGTGGGGCTGAGGTGGGGATGTATATAACCCCCGCCCCACAACCACGGGACCAGGTCCGGATTGCAGAGTCAGGGTCGTGTAGCCGGGTCAGGGTAGGAGAGTTTAGGATGGTCATAGTACTTGCTGTGGTTCGGGGTTGGAGAGAAAAGAGAGGTCGTAATCCATACCCGAGGTCAAGGAGAGAGCAGGTGTCCAGAAGCAAGCCGAGGTCCAGGGATAGAGAACAGCTAAGTCCAGCTAAGAAATCTGGATGCAGTGAGCACGCCACATAAAGAACAGTTTATGCTCAGCAACAAGCAGAGGGCGGTTTGGATATAAGAAGGGGCCGGAGCCAATTGAAAGGCAGCAGGGGGAGTGGTCTCAGACGTAAGCTGAGAGCCGATAGGAGGTAGCTAATTTAGAGTAAGGTGTGCCACAGCTGAGGACAGTCCTGACATTAGCTGCCGCGTGGGAGGAGCGTGGCACGGGGCGACCGCGTTGCCACCTGGTTTGATCGCCTTGAAGACGTCACGGCGCGAGTCTGCATGAGCTGCCTGTTGCTGCAGCATGCACGCACAGATGGGGGTCCGCGCACATCCCTGGGTTGGTTGCATTACGCGTTTGAGGGGCGGGGCTTAGCCGAGGACCTGACTGTTTGACCGTCTTGGTCTTACATTTGAGTGACAAATGGATATCTGTCACTTCCTGTCTGCGACTGACAGCTGCAGCTGCGGCAGCCGGACCACGAGCCCTACGCCCTCCCCCTCCCCTCTGTGACTCAGAACGGCGGCTACTGGCACAACGAGCCCTCCGCCCGCCCCCTTCCTGACTTCGACTCGGGGATGTGGCTGGCTGATACCACGAGCCCTCCCTTGTGTTCCCGTGCGGCGACGTGTCACATGGTGCGCTGGTGAGCCAATCAAGAGGGGAGATCGGCAGCCTGGCATAAACAGGGGAGTGTGGTGGTTTTTAAACCTGCAGAAACATGTATTCCTGACCTGCTAGTCAAATGACAGACACAGACCGACTGCAGTCCTAGTCTAAGCCCTTAGAATATCTATTTTTGAGCACGCAAATCGCAGCCGTTATTAATTAAAATGAAGGTAATTACGAAGTGGACCTATAACCTATGTAATTATAGTAGGCTTGTGGGTACAGCAGGTATCTGGAGTGGGAAGGGAGACACAGACACACACACGGAAAATGTGTGACATAGCCACGCCCACCCGAACCGTTTTGGCCACGCCCCCCCCCCCGCGCCTAAAAAAGCTGCCTGCAGATCGCGGTGAAGCACCGTGCACGCGCTGCCAGGACGCAAGGTGGGTATGCCGGCGCGTGCAGCGGGGCCTTAGCGTCTTGCTGCCCTCGCCTACAGGCCGCTCCGTCACACCTCCATGGATGCTTCTCCAGTAATTTCTCTACTATAACAAAGCTTGGGATAAGGGGGTACAGGGCCACACAAAAATGAATGGGTAGCTAATAAGTGACACTCTCACTCTGTCAATACCCAGAATCCTATAGTCACATATAACTTGTACCAACCAAAAATTGGTTTTGCCCAAGGTTTGCAGTTGGGAAACTTTTATAAATAGGCCCCCCCTTTTCCTTCATTTGGTTTTTCCTGCTTTAGTTTTAGGAAGAAGGGATCTATGGGTCTATGGGCTCCATCACCCCAGAAAAAGTCTAACTCTACGGTGCAGAGTGAATGACTACAGCACCCATCTTTACAATTACTTGTAATTTCCCTATCCAAATATTCGTACTAACGTGTAATAATTAGAATGTTTCCATGTTCTACCTTCACATAGGAAGTTACTTCTTCGCAGCAGTCCCAGGCAGGGATTAGTAATGGATCGAGAACAAGGAAAGACAAAACAGAGACAGGTTTCTGGGACACGGAATGCTTCTGACGCAGAACGGAAATCAAATATTTGACATACAGTAAGTGTGTGCGTTCAATATCAAATATTTGACATACAGTAAGTGTGTTGCAGAATAGTGGTACCTCCTGGAGTTTGTGCATATTTTTTATAAATGGCATTTGAAAGCTACACGTATTCACCAGAATGATTTATGCACATGCATGGGTCTAAATTCCAAAAGGCATCGTGCAAATGAAATATGAAAAATCAAGTTACAGTGTTTAAAACAAATACAAAATGAAGCCTCCATTTCAATTATTACTTAAAGCTGCAGACCAAGCAATATCCTACATGTCTGGGTTTTATTTTTTTATATAAATCAGTTTTGTACTATGAGATTTTTTTTAAAAAAAACTCTGAATTACATTTTTAATGTATTATAATGTAATAAGCTTTTTTTTATTTATATAGCAATCATTTACAAAGTCACAGATACTGAGTCAACACTCCTCTCTGCAGTCCTTTAGTGAACCCCTGAGCCGAATCTTCACAGATGGATCACAGGAGAATGTATCGATTGGCAACTCAGCTAATTACTTATCATTGTGTGGGTTGTATTGATGCTGATATTAAAGGGGGGAAAATGGCAGCTTGGACGGCTGCTTTAAAACGTATGTTGTATGTTAACCTTTTTGGTGCTGTAAGGAATTTCTTTGCAATTAATTGGTAGCCTCAAGCATCAAGGGGGTAAAATGATTTTGTTCGATGTGTTATGGTAACTGAAGCCCACCCCCCCCCCCCCGTACAAACAGCACTTCCATTTGTATTTCCTAATTTGCAGGAGTCACCGCACATCCAAATTCACTGAAACCCAACATTATGCACTAATGCCTGTGGATCTGGAACGCTTTCCAATATTTCATTTAAATTGGGGGTTTAATTGCATATTTTGGCAAAAATATAAGCTTGACCCCCATGCCATGGTTACCCCAGATCAAGCAGGGCCTGGCTTCTATTTGTAATATGTCATTTGTTTTTAAAGAAAGAAACAGGAGTTATTCCGGTCAGAGCACACCTTGGGTCACCGTGGCGGGGTAAGCGTGCTTATTATACTTGAACCAAAATATGTCAGTGAATCCAAAATAAATATTATAAATAGCTGGAGATAAGAAATGGTTAATGAGGAGGAAAGGTTGGGTTTCAGTGAGTTTGGATGTGCGCGGATCTTGCGCTTTTTGCTGTTAAATGATTTAGTACCAGAAGGTTTTCTAACAATTTCTATTGCATGCTGTACCTGTAGGAGACACGTGCAGAGGTACAGCCAGGGAGACATATCTGGGGAAAATCAACCATGGCTTTTATTCAGCCTGTATCTGCAAACAATACATATGTAAGAAAGCGCACCAATAAATAAACAGCCCATCCTTGTGTAACAGCTACCTCACTCTCCCCGTCCCTATCTGCAGGGCTGGGAGGATAGGCCTCTTACCAACCTATGACCCCAAAGTCGAAAGAGGAACCCGTAAGCAGGGGGCTCTTTATGTTAGTCTCTGGATTGTGTCCGTTGGAGGGGTCACCCTCTGGTGTGATCCAGAATCCGCTGCACCCTGGATGTAGAGGGTCTGGTCTCTGTGTATCTTTCTGGCAGCACAGCCCTTCTGTGCTCACGGCAACTGCTCCTGTGTGTCTCTCCTGGTAGCACAGTCCTTCTGTGCTCACGGCAACTGCTCCTGTGTGTCTCTCCTGGCAGCACAGTCCTTCTGTGCTCACGGCAACTGCTCTTGTGTGTCTCTCCTGGCAGCACAGTCCTTCTGTGCTCACGGCAACTGCTCCTGTGTGTCTCTCCTGGCAGCACAGTCCTTCTGTGCTCACGGCAACTGCTCCTGTGTGTCTCTCCTGGCAGCACAGTCCCTCTATGCCCCAGAGATCCCTCCTGCAGTTTAAGCAGGAGGCCTTTCTACCTGATTAATTGTCTCTATCTGCAAATAACCAGCTCCCTGCTGGACTCCTCAGCCAGGCACAGGCTTCCTATTTGGAGCTCCATTTAGACCGGGGTTAAGGCCCTGTCACAATATCCTGCAAGAAAGAGTTACCGCAGGGATTTAACGTTACGTTAGTAAGGTCAGAGATAAAGGTTGCATTACTCCCACCCAGACCCTGATACAGGTCTGTTACAGGGTCTGGTTAAGACCACAGTTACAGATAAAGCATGGTGTATGTGAAATTGCCCCCCAAAAGTGTGCACCCCATCCGCGGCCTCACTGTGTACTGAGATCCCCGCGCTGAGCCTCACGAACCTCGTTTGTTGGTCAGACAGAATTATTATTTGTGTTGTTGCAGTTCAGTGCGTGTCCGGCAGGTGGCGCACTGAATATCTTTGCCTATGATACTCTGAATGTTACAGTGTCTGAAGAGAAGACAAAATGTGCACCTTTCTTTGTCTCATGAGCCTGTACAGTAATTTACATCTCTACTGTGGCAGTTTCACACTTTATTAAGAAGGACATGGCGCTTACTCCCTGCCACACAAGACCGGTTTGCAGTTATGCCTAAATGATATATTGCGCCATTCAAGCCGGGACCGATAAGAGAGCAATTGTATCTGAAATCTAGGAGTATATCGTTGGCAAGTACAAATTCTAAAAAGAAATACCAAACCAAGAAAGGTGGAGGAATTCTATTAGCCGCAACTTAAGCATTCATGATTATTATAAAACCTGAACGTCCTGGCAAGAGGGGCGACAGCTGGGCACTGCACGCATCATGGATGGGTATGTTCGATCAAGGCCACTTTGGAAGGAGAAAGAGATTGGTCGGTCCCTCCAATCGGCCTCCACCCGAGTACCTGCCCCAACCTGATTACCTGCCCCCATACCATTAGCAGTATGAATCAACCAACTCCAAAAACGAGATGAACCTACAGTACATCCCAACTACATGAGAGACTCGACAATGGGTCACCGCCACCCAACTTTGTATGATTTATCTATCATGTTGTAATTTACAGGGTTATTTAATCTCCGGTCTTCTCTTTTTTACTTTAATGAAACACCTATTCCGGGTCTGCATGGAAGTAGGTAAGACAAGCTTAACACCATGTTATTTGAAGCACAAGGCAGCACTAACTTCACATGGCGTTAAGTGTATGTTAATGAGATCACTAACAGCTGTTGGTTTTACACGTATTTAGCTTTATGGATATCTGTTACACTCAGGGAAGATACTATTTAGATGGCGTCACGTTAGTAGCACATATCTGACTATAAGCAATGTTAGATATCCATCTAGGATGGTGATTGCTTCCTGCATCTAGGTACTTATTGCAATCCACATCCTTGTAATGTGTCTTGGTTACAATTTGGTTACATTTGTTATTAGAAATAACTAAATCTAGGAACATAATTCTTAACGGAATGTATTCATAGGTAAATTTAAGATTTAAAGGATTAAAATTGATATATTCAATAAAACTTTTTAATTCTGTCACATCCCCCTTCCATATAATTAGAATATCATCAATAAATCTTTGAAAAAATATTAAATGTACACTGTGTGGATTATTGTACCAGATATTAAAATGCTCCCAATAGCCCATCATCAAATTCGCACAGCTTGGGGCAAAGTTGTCCCCATCCCTGTCCCTCTCTTTTGTAAATAAAAATCATCTTGAAATTTGAAATAATTTCTTATTAAAATAAAATGCACACAATCTAGGATAAACTGTCTTTGTTGGGCTGTTAATTTAATTTGGACCTGAGGGTTGGATCTGGTGAAAAGAGCTAATTTCCCATATATTATCATCTATTTTGTTTTATTGTTATTTTATTTATTTATAAAATATTTTACCAGGAAGTAATACATTGAGATTTACCTCTCGTTTTCAAGTATGTCCTGGGCATAGAGTTAAGACAAATAATACATGGTTACACATACAGTTACATAATGAGCAGGGTATACATTATATACAAGACATTGCATGCACAGTTAAAGATAATAGTTATTGGACATTATATATATATATATATATATATATATATATATATATATATATATATATATATATATATATATATATATATATATATATATATATGCTTTTATGCTGGACTTTGATTTATATATTGTGATATCATTTTTTTGGGGGTAGTATATTAATGGACACATTGTATATTTTACATTTGTATTAATATCCCCATTGGGCATGAGCGCTAGCTGATCTAGTAATTTATTATTTAACACACTTATGGGGGGGGTTTACCCCTGATTTTATAATATATACTTTCCAAAGGTTCTTTTAGTTCTATCAGCATTTCGTGTTTTTACGCATATCCTCAGCAGTCTGTTAAAGTAACGATGGTGACCACCTCGACGCATATCCTCAGCAGCCTGTTAAAGTAACGATGGTGACCACCTCGACGCATATCCTCAGCAGCCTGTTAAAGTAACCATGGTGACCACCTCGACGCATATCCTCAGCAGCCTGTTAAAGTAACGATGGTGACCACCTTGACGCATATCCTCAGCAGTCTGTTAAAGTAACGATGGTGACCACCTCAATGCATATCCTCAGCAGCCTGTTAAAGTAACGATGGTGACCACCTCAACGCATATCCTCAGTAGCCTGTTAAAGTAACGATGGTGACCACTTCAGCAGCCTGTTAAAGTAATGATGGTGACCACCTCAATGCATATCCTCAGCAGTCTGTTAAAGTAACGATGGTGACCACTTCAGCAGCCTGTTAAAGTAACCATGGTGACCACCTCAACACATATTCTCAGTAGCCTGTTAAAGTAACGATGGTGACCACCTCAACGCATATCCTCAGCAGCCTGTTAAAGTAACGATGGTGACCACCTCAACACATATCCTCAGTAGCCTGTTAAAGTAACGATGATGACCACCTCGACGCATATCCTCAGTAGCCTGTTAAAGTAACGATGGTGACCACATCAGCAGCCTGTTAAAGTAACGATGGTGACCACCTCAACACATATCTTCAGCAGTCTGTTAAAGTAACCATGGTGACCACCTCAACACATATCTTCAGCAGTCTGTTAAAGTAACGATGGTGACCACCTCAACGCATATCCTCGGCAGCCTGTTAAAGTAACGATGGTGACCACTTCAGCGGCCTGTTAAAGTAACCATGGTGACCACCTCAACACATATCTTCAGCAGTCTGTTAAAGTAACCATGGTGACCACTTCAATGCATATCCTCAGCAGCCTGTTAAAGTAACGATGATGACCACCTCAACACATATCCTCAGTAGCCTGTTAAAGTAACCATGGTGACCACTTCAATGCATATCCTCAGCAGCCTGTTAAAGTAACGATGATGACCACCTCAATGCATATCTTCAGCAGTTTGTTAAAGTAACGATGATGACCACCTCAATGCATATCTTCAGCAGTCTGTTAAAGTAACGATGGTCACCACCTCAATGCATATCCTCAGCAGCCTGTTAATGTAACGATGGTGACCACCTCAATGCATATCCTCAGCAGTCTGTTAAAGTAACGATGGTGACCACCTCAATGCATATCCTCAGCAGTCTGTTAAAGTAACGATGGTGACCACTTCAGCAGCCTGTTAAAGTAACCATGGTGACCACCTCGACGCATATCCTCAGCAGTCTGTTAAAGTAACGATGGTGACCACTTCAATGCATATCCTCAGCAGCCTGTTAAAGTAACGATGGTGACCACTTCAACACATATCCTCAGTAGCCTGTTAAAGTAACGATGGTGACCACCTCAACCATATCCTCAGCAGCCTGTTAAAGTAACGATGGTGACCACCTCAACACATATCCTCAGTAGCCTGTTAAAGTAACGATGGTGACCACCTCAACGCATATCTTCAGCAGCCTGTTAATGTAACGATGGTGACCACATCAACGCATATCTTCAGCAGTCTGTTAAAGTAACGATGGTGACCACTTCAATGCATATCCTCAGCAGCCTGTTAAAGTAACGATGGTCACCACCTCGATGCATACCCTCAGTAGCCTGTTAAAGTAACGATGATGACCACCTCAATGCATATCTTCAGCAGTCTGTTAAAGTAACGATGGTGACCACTTCAGCAGCCTGTTAAAGTAACGATGGTGACCACCTCAACGCATATCTTCAGCAGTCTGTTAAAGTAACGATGGTGACCACCTCGACGCATATCCTCAGCAGTCTGTTAAAGTAACGATGGTGACCACTTCAATGCATATCCTCAGCAGCCTGTTAAAGTAACGATGGTGACCACCTCGATGCATATCCTCAGCAGCCTGTTAAAGTAACGATGGTGACCACCTCAATGCATATCCTCAGCAGCCTGTTAAAGTAACGATGGTGACCACCTCAATGCATATCCTCAGTAGCCTGTTAAAGTAACGATGGTGACCACTTCAGCAGCCTGTTAAAGTAACGATGGTGACCACCTCAACGCATATCTTCAGCAGTCTGTTAAAGTAACGATGGTGACCACCTCGACGCATATCCTCAGCAGTCTGTTAAAGTAACCATGGTGACCACTTCAATGCATATCCTCAGCAGCCTGTTAAAGTAACGATGGTGACCACCTCGACGCATATCCTCAGCAGTCTGTTAAAGTAACGATGGTGACCACCTCAACGCATATCCTCAGCAGCCTGTTAAAGTAACGATGGTGACCACCTCAATGCATATCCTCAGCAGTCTGTTAAAGTAACGATGGTGACCACCTCGACGCATATCCTCAGCAGCCTGTTAAAGTAACGATGGTGACCACCTCAATGCATATCCTCAGCAGCCTGTTAAAGTAACGATGGTGACCACCTCAATGCATATCCTCAGCAGCCTGTTAAAGTAACGATGGTGACCACCTCGACGCATATCCTCGGCAGCCTGTTAAAGTAATGATGGTGACCACCTCAACACATATCCTCAGCAGTCTGTTAAAGTAACGATGATGACCACCTCGATGCATATCCTCAGTAGCCTGTTAAAGTAACGATGATGACCACCTCAACACATATCCTCAGCAGTCTGTTAAAGTAACGATGATGACCACCTCGATGCATATCCTCAGTAGCCTGTTAAAGTAACGATGGTGACCACCTCAACACATATCCTCAGTAGCCTGTTAAAGTAACGATGATGACCACCTCGACGCATATCCTCAGTAGCCTGTTAAAGTAACGATGATGACCACCTCGACCCATATCCTCGGCAGCCTGTTAAAGTAACGATGATGACCACCTCGACGCATATCCTCAGCAGTCTGTTAAAGTAACGATGATGACCACCTCGATGCATATCCTCAGTAGCCTGTTAAAGTAACGATGGTGACCACCTCAACACATATCCTCAGTAGCCTGTTAAAGTAACGATGATGACCACCTCGACCCATATCCTCGGCAGCCTGTTAAAGTAACGATGATGACCACCTCGACGCATATCCTCAGCAGTCTGTTAAAGTTAACGTGGGAATTTGCCTTTTTTTTTAAAGTCATGGCTTTACCTTGTATTAAGTGTTAGAAGCACCTAACGCCAGATAGCAGAAAATTATATATCCCTGTCCAGGGTTCTGAAGTGGGCCAAGTTGGCTTCCTATATTGGTTTAGCAGTATAGGAAGACAAAGTGAATCCCCAGGATAAGGCCAAATAATTTAGCCATGACCATTGAATTAACCCCTTGGAAGCCATGGGGGCTAAGAAGACATGCAAAGGTAACCAAGGGTTAATACAAAGACCCTAACCACCCTACTACCCATTATATACCGCTATGGCATGCAATGGGGTTAACACCCTCCCTCCCCCTGTAAGATCCCAGTGCCCTAATCTTCATCCTCTGGGCACCTACCCACAACCACACAAAAACCTACCCCTCCCACCCCACTAAACTAATGGGCTATAGCCGTATTAGCCTCATAGGGCTTATAGGGCTTTCACCCAATGAAATGCATCATATTCATAAATAAAACACAATCACATATTGAAAATATAATAATTTAAGTCTATTGATTGTCACTGTGGCCACCTAGGCCCTAAATGGTAACCACAATAGTAAGCTGTATGAAATTTAAAAAAATAAACGATATTAAAATTCCCTACTTACCCCCGAGACTACTTTTGGTCGATAGTAAAGCTCTATGGTCTTTGTATTTACCCCCTGGTTACCATAGTGGCCATGAAGGAATGCATAAGGCAAATGAAAAAATTATTTAAATACAAGGGACAGTAGCTTTTTTTCTGTTTTTGCTTTTCTGTTCTCTTGCACACAATTACTTTGGGGTGCAGAATAAATGTGCTTGAATATTGAATTGCAATTAACACTCCAGCAGGATACAATTACAGATACCAATGTCTTGAGGGTCAAGTGAGACTAACTAAAGATCCCAGGTTCCCCATTGTTACTTAGGGGGCCCCGGTAGGACATGCTCTGTACTGTATTTGTCATTCCTGCCTTTATTGTATCGGATACATATTGTATCATGTATCGATGTCCTGGAAGCACTATTGACCACTGTGCACTTTCTATTGGTTTGTCCACCTTACATCTGCGTGCCATTTAAATAGTTATGTTTTAAATATATATTCAATATCTTTTAAAACTCAGACCTGAAAGCATAACTGGGACCAGTACAACAGCACAGTATAAACACAGAATGCTTATTGTAAGGAGTTACTGTATGTACAGTACTAACACATGCGTGTAAGTAACAAAAGAATGCTGCAGTAATGTTAATGTCACAGTACTAATGTGACTGAGTCGTTACAAAATGGGTAGATATTTGTAAGAATGCCACAAGATTTTTTGCTACAAAGGTGCAACACATGGGGCAAATAAAATTGCATCAGATTAATCAGAGTTTAATCCCAGAGTTCAATGGTTGGTTTCCATTCTTTTTCATAACATTTTGTGTATCCGTGTAAGACCTTTTTTTACACCCCACCGTATGGCAGTTCTGAAATGGCATACTGTAAGTCTAAATGTATCTAACTCGTCTTTATGTTTGCAAAATGATATACAGTACAGCTGTGCTGAACAGATTAGTAATTCCAACAGCTAGCATAGGTATGAGAACTGTCTGATTACACATAACAATTGTCTTCTGTGCCTCTCATGGGTTAATTGAGCTGTGTCTGGGCAGAACTTAAGTGGGATCAGGTGACTTCTTGGTCCTATATATGTAGAGACACACTGGGGAAGCAGCACTGCAGGGACAGAAAGCGCCCCATCTTTAAAGGGGACCACTTTGTAAGTGGAGTTTAACAGGGAATTTAACAGAATTGGAACAAGAAGTCTACAACATTTACTGGCCCTGGATCATGGATTTGAACAGCGCTGGAGAGGAGGACATTTTCTATCAGACTAAAGGCACCGCGCCCTTCTCTCTGCACCCACCATTCATATATTGCATTTCTTACATTTTGTACATTGCCCTTATCCTAACTCCATTTTCTGTGCCCAGCCTTCCGTGTACTCAACACTTAACTTGCAGCACTGCCATCCCTCCTCTGCTGTTTATATTCGCTCTAACCTCACTTCTTTCCAAGCTACACTTTCCTTTCTGAAAGACTTATGTCACTAACTCCATTCATATTTCCCCACCTTTCCTTCCGTCTTCACTTCCCAGTTCACATGAACTGATTTCCTATCTGTGCCATTTGGCTCCACTCAGCTATACCCCCTACTCTGTAACACACCCCTAAAAATCCTCCTCACACATTCTCTTTCTTTCCATGCTTCTCGGGATACTGTATCTCTCCCAATCCTGGTTCCTGTCTTATATCTACATGCTCTCGTCCTCGCCTCTCACATGCAACTTCTTCTCCTTGTGGTGTAAACTCCTCTAATCTCATACCCATCCCCTGCCACCCTCCCTCCTCTCTCCCTTTCTCCTGTGCCATTGGAATGCTCGCTCCCTTTCGAACAAGTTCCTCTCTGTGCATGACTTCTTTTTCTCTCACTGACTGTTCCTCTTTGCTATAACTGAGACCTGGCTCACTCAGTCTGTCTGCACTAAAAGCTGCCATCTCTTATGGTGGCAAGGATCCAAAGTATGGGAGACCTGTGCACAGCCGAAATGAAGTCAAAAGCTGGATGATGTATTCGTAGAAAAAACCTTATTGGTAAAAGGACATCACAGTGGGGTCCTGGCGGATCCTCTAACGCGTTTCATGCCAAAGCGCTTTGTCAAAGCTACTACTGTGAAGCGCTATGTTCATTAATGGCACTATATAAATAAACACATATAGAACACCCACAAGCTCATATTGAACCCCCAAAATAACCACAACATATATATAAGCGTATAAGTGTCACAGAGGAGTGCTACTGAGCATGGCAATATACATTTAAAACCAGAGACGAACATGAAACACAGACAGAGCTCAATGCACATCCAGCGAAACTTTATACACGGTACAGTGCCTAAATATACATGTATTGATATCTATTAAATATTAAATAAAATGGTCTTTTAGTTTAACATTTTGGCCAAATTGTTGTAGGCCCCTGAGCCACTGCACGGCAGACCACACCTCAAGGGTCCCTACACTAATATAAATTCTTAATAACCTGTGCATTGCCAGGAAGAATGATTTATAATAAATCTGTCAAAATTAGTTGCAAAGTTCTAAGTCTGATTGAAGCTTTTATTAACCTGTACATTACCAGGAAAAGCACTCTGTATTAGAGTTGTCACAATCACACTGCAAGCAAGCAAGTTCCCCTGAGAGTGGGAGATGCTATGGAGTGAGCTTATAACCATTTAAAAGTGGGAGGGGGTGAGCTTAAATTAGGTAGGAGGTTGCCACCCACCAATCAGCTAAGACTAGCTGAACAAGAATTGTAACACATATAGAACACCCACAAGCTCATAAAATAGATATCAATACATGTATATTTAGGCACTGTACCGTGTATAAAGTTTCGCTGGATGTGCATTGAGCTCTTTCTGTGTTTCATGTTCGTCTCTGGCTTTATAAATAAAGACATACAATACAATACAATACCTCCATTCTAATTACGATCAAAAACCGTGAGTGTTAATGTAACGTTGATGGTGCTTATTGCTAAGCCGGTTTACTCACTCCAGCAGCTCACATCCACACACGGGCAGTCCATTCCTTCTGTCTCTCCCTCCTCTCCCCCTCTACAAGAGGGTTACCGGAGATACCACAATCTGTGCCCATATACACACAGCCACATCACAGCATCTTCTTTTGTTTGAGCACCGGATTGGGTGACTGGTTTACAGTTCACCACACTATCTCATCTCTTAGGCTTCAGCCATGTTAACTGCTTGCTTGCTGAAGCGTGCTGACACGCGCTACAGCTCAGCACTGAGCCCCTACAGCCGCAATTAGAGCGGCTTTAGTAGGGGCTCGCCTACGCTTCTGCAAGCGCGCGGAAGCGTAGGTCTTAGCAGATTTTAAAATTCCCCCGCTTGCCGGCGCGACAGGCCAGTCACGTGAGTGGTTCGCCCAATGAGGGCGAACCAGCTCCGTGACGCCACTGGCCCATCCCCGTCTCACCCCCGGCCCGCCCCCGTCTCAAAGCCCCCAGCCCACCCCCGGCCCGCCCCCTGACGGAGCGCAGGGAAAGCACCCGCTTTCCCTGCGCCTCAGCATGCAAGCGAAGAGCCTGGACGAGGCCTTATGGTGGCCTTTCTTTCTCCCGCACTCCCCACCCTGATGGCATGGGTGGATGCGTTGATCTTCTCCTCGCCTCAATCTGCCGTTACAGAACCCTTCCTATTCCTCCCTCTCTTTCCTTCCTTTCAGGCTCACACTGTCCAGATTTTTTCTCTCCCTATCCACATGGCGGTCATCTATAGCCCACCTCCTCTATTCCTCCCCCTTCTACCTTTCTCTCTAACTTTGAATCCTGGCTCTCCTTATTTCTCTCTGCAGACTCCTATTCTTCACCTTGGTGGGTTCAACTTCCACATTAATGACCCCTCTCTCCCTTGGGCTTCCTGCTTCCTCTCTCTAACCTCTTCTATTGGCCTTCCCCAATGGAATGCAGCCTGCACCCACAGGGATGACCACTACCTGGACCTGGTTTTCACTAATAACTTTTTGCTCTGTGACTTCTACATTTCCCCCATTTTTCTCTCTGACCATCATCTCATCTCATGTTCTCTCTCTCACTTCTCCCCTTCTCCACCTCCATCTATCCCTCATTTCTGCAGAAACATGCATTCCATTAACCTCCCGGCTCTTGACTCCACTTTGCACTCCTCCTTTTCCTTTCAGCCCCTCTACAGACTCTGACAACCTAGTAAGGAACTACAACTCAGCCATATCCTCTTCATCTACATGCCCCTCTTTTTCTCTTCTGCTCTCGCCCTTCTAACCCCAGACTCTAGCTAAATTGCCACAACAACTTGGGAGGAAAGGACCCCTATAATGAGAGCACTCAAGTATAGGTGATACTGGAAACTAATGGACCTGATGGAGAATCGTAACATGTAATGATGAGTAATTTAAAAAACAATTTTATTAGGAGAAATCCTCAAATAAAATAAGGTTTATATGGATAGCCCTCTAACTGAGGTGATCCTAAACAAATGGCGAATTAAAATATGGTAAGGGGATAGGAGGGGTAAGTCCTATAGGTGTAATAGGTGCTCCTAAGGGCTTCGCTAACCTCTGATGAACCACAATGCTGATAACAAAGGTAAGTGTGTGGTAAGTATAAATGCTGTATATTGCTGCAACAGACAGAGACTAGGTGAAATGCTATATGAACACCCACAATGCAGTAGTGACTCCAAGAGTCAAACAATGCCCTAGGACAAATATGCACACATGTTTGCTAGCAGCCGAGAACCTAAAACTAACTAGTGATTCCAAGTCCAGTGCTGTGAGTCAGACAAGTTGGCCGGCAATGAGTGTCTGCCAAAGTGTCAGATGACAACGTCTTTTGCCCGGAGTCCTGTCTAATGCTAAACACACATATTCCTAACAGCAGCTGTGGACCAGTGTACAGGTAGTGAAGACATCAGAGCAGGCAGGGGAATTTGAGTTCAGTGTTTGCGACGGAGGCGTGGCCACGCCCCCACCAGCGGTTCAGCCAATGAGGGCGAACCAGAAGTGGGAAGTCATGGCCACGCCGCCGCAAACCCACCGCCACGCCCCCTCCCATCGCAAACCTTCCCTCTCCCCTCAGACCGCAGATCGCGGTGTAGCGCTGTGCCCGCGCCGCCCCCCCCCCCACCCCGACGGGCGCGCGTGTCATAGTGAAGACTGGTGACTCACCCTAAGCCTTAGTTTCTTGCTACACACCTGCCTGACTCTTGCGTTCTGCTCCAGCGACAGGGACTACCTTTCTTATTGTTACTGTCATGTCTGAAGCGCTTATTCCCATGATGTGTTATATTATTATGTCCCGTGTGTTACTGCTGTGACGCGCTGTGTTACCTGGATAGCGCTATATAAATAAAGATATACATACACACAGTAAGCAGGGTGAAATACCTACATACATTGATTATAACATATGACATAACAATGATTCAAAATGCCTCGTGTGGCTTCAGTTATTAACTTTAATCTACTCTGCTTCCCACACACACATCACTGAGGAAATGGAACGATCTTACATTTGCATAAACCTACTATATTACTCGGTCGGAGTGCAGAGAATACAGTGATGATGTCTCAGGAAATGTCTAACAGTGCTCTATCTGTATGTTTCTAACCCACAAAACATGTTTACTTTTCAGGAATGGTAAAATGAAATGGTACATACCTTTACTAGTGTGGACAGTAAATAAAGCTATAGATAGGAGCAATAAAGACTCTGTTTTATTTTTAACTCGCCAGACATTCTGCCTTAATTCATCCCAACAGGTACCCAAGTCTTGCCAGCTTTCTAATGATCATATACATTTCTATACAATGTCAGGAAACACTGAAGTTTATTGTCCTGTGGGTGGTATCTAATGATATAGTACCTTTGTTACAAAACCAAATTCTACAGAAAAAAATAAACAAGTTTCAATCGGCGAAGATTTGTCTCAGGGGTTCACTAAATGGCTGTGTGAGGATTCAGGGATCGCGGCGCCCGCGGCCCGGCCCCCCTCATCTTCTTTACCTCCCGCTGCTGAGGTGCGTGCTCCTCGCTGGCCCCACTTACCTCCTGCTGCTCTGGGGGGTCCCCGGCGGTCTCTCGCTCCTGCTAGCTCTTCCCTCTCCCATGCGGCTGCCGTATGTCCCGGCCGCGCGCCTGAACAGCAGACGAACAGGACCCCCTGCCAAAATAAGAGTTCTCACCTGCCTGCCAATCAAGTGGACCTATCCAAGATAGCTCCACGCACTCCTCCAGGCCTGCCTCCACTTCCGATTGGTCAGCCGCACTTTATAATGCCGGTCCTCCCACTCACTCATTGCTCGACATAGTTTCCACTTGGATTTGTACTCTGGCAGTCTCTCCCTTATTTCTCACAGGTTACGACTTGGCTTGGCCAACGTCTATCTCTGGCTCTTGACCCCTGCTTGGACAACCGACCTTCCGGAATTCTCCAATCCCTGACCTTGGCTAAACGGCAACGACGACGGCACTTCTTTACCGGTACCGGCAAGTATTGCTAGCTAACACCACCTGGCCTGGCAACACCTAAAACACCACACTCCGGACACGCTCCTTTTGCTGCAGGTGCGTGCCCATATACGTTCCTCACCTCAGTAGAAGGGACGGGTCTGGTCTGCGGGCAGCACCGGCGTAACAGGCTGTCAGTGCAGCAGAAGATGACCAAAGATGCAAAGTTCTATGGGGAAGATCATGTGACCAGGCAGTCATTAAATACAATTGGTGCGCTGCTGGAGAGAGGGCAGGGCTCAAAAATGGGTGTGCCAGAGGTTGTTTCAGAAGAGGAAGGGGGTGTGACTTTGTAAATGGTTGCTATAGCAACAAAACATGTTTGTTACATTATAATATATTAAAAATGTCTTTCAGAGTTTTTGTTGTTGTTTTTTTTAAGGCTACAAGTATTTTCTCATAGTACAGAACTGATTTATTTATAAAAAAAAAAACATATGTAGGATATTACTTGGTCTGCAGCTTTAACATATAAATCATAAAATCCCTGTTGGTGAAAAAAAAATGCACATCACAATATCACAAAGGCAGATGGTATCTGAGAATAAAACCACTACTTACTTTGCATTCCCAGGCCAGTGTTTTAACTCAAGATATCCAACTCTAAGAACAATGGAAAAACATTCCTAACCGTTATCTGGCATATTCTGTAAGTGCAGCAAGATCTGGGAAAATATAAACATTCCTACAATCTTTACAATCATAAATGTAGAAATCTACGGTCAATCCTTTGTTGGATCCAGTTATTTTATCATTATATTTATGTGGCAAAGGATTTGGGAGTCAGATTTATAACAGTAGGCATTCATCATGGAGCAGAAGTTTGTAACCTCCTGAGACTTGTGAGAACTTGCACTGTAAGAACAAACCATTTAACTAAACACAAATTTGGGGTCAATTGTAAACTTTGGTCTTATTGTAAGTCTTCATTTTTCATAAGAATGTTCCTGTCATATGATCATTACGATCTGTTGGATAACAATCACAGTTCTAAGTTCAGATCAGAATTGGAACTTGCAACTCCAATCGTCAGCCAGCTGGGGAGACAGCTGCACAGAGTAGTACTTTTTCTAAATACTGTAGTTGTTGCTATACAGAGGGAAATGTTATCCTGTATTCCAGGGGTGCTCAAATCCAGTCCGCAAGCCTCCCCTCCCCCCCTCCCCCCCCCACACATCAGGTTTTCAGGATATCCCTGCTTCAGCACAGGTTGGATATCCTCTATTCAATCAATGTTATCACTGGCAGAATCTAAAAGAGAAACCGGCCCTTCTGTGGAAATCTTCCATAATTACATTTCTGTAGAGACAGAGGGTCAGGAGCGCACTCACATCCAGGGGTATATAAAAAAGAGATTTGATGATAGTGGTTCTTAATAAATTGTATGTAATTCACTCACATTTTTCGTGAGCGATAGGGGCTTTGCGGTTATCAAGAGTGACCACCTCATACTGCGTTTCAATGGTGGTGTCCATCAGGAGCTTGGGGAGGAGGATCCCATAACATGAAAAATAGAGGACACAGAAAATATTGCAGATAGCTTTATGACATAGATAAATAAAAAAAAGTAATAAACTCCCAAACATACGTTTGAATAAAGCAGTGGGACCACCCCGGGTCAGGCAATGATGAATGTCCAGCACTCCCTCCTTTGCTGACGGCCATCCACAGTGGAATTGTCAGGGAAGGAAGAACTCAATCCTTTGCAGAAAGTTCACAAGAGTATACCAAGGCTTGGCAGTCCTTCTTTTGTTCCTGACCCCTGAGGAAGTTCTGATTAGAAATAAACGCGTTGGGTGAACATCACAGACTAAAGAAGGTGGCAGCAGTACTTCCAGGTTATTTAAATCCCCCAGCATCAAGCAGGCCACAAGGAAGTGGCTTCCTGTTGACCTGCGTGACGCATGATTTAAACATGTTTCCCCTGGTGGGCAGTGCCGGTACTACCTTTCCAGGCATGTATCTCATGAACCAAGGTATCCTTGGAGCTTAAAAATGGTGTGGCTAAGCTCTGGAGACACAGCTCCCAATCCATGTCCAAAATATTGGTGGGGATATGTAAGGGGACCGATGTGACATAAGTAATGTCAGTAGGAGTTTCATGGTAAACGCACGTATACTACAGAGATAGATTGTATCAAATTCTGTATGCCTGGGAGACTTTTTGTCCTTCTACAGATTTGAATAAATAGCGAATGTTTTTGATTTTCAAATGTAGACTGTTTTTATTTATTAAAATGAATCAGTGGAATTAGCCAATTTCCTATCTATCTAGTTGGACTGATATTTTAGTTCAACCTGGTGATTAGTATACTTCTATGCTGGGATACTTTTGAAACTATAACCATAACTATGCAGAGCCACACAGCCACACAGCCACATGGTATAAGATACATTTATAACACACACATTAAGACAAATTAACCTGCTATAACCCATTCACTGCCAAGTGACATCAATAGTGTTCCAATGCCTACAAGATATTATAGATAATGCATCACATTGCGTGTTCTGCTCAAGGATGCTCTTCTCTCTTCCCCTTTTGTATCTAAAGCCCTCTCCCGCCTTTAGCATTTCTCACTGACAGCCCGCACCTCTGGAATGCCCTTCCCCTCAATATCAGACTAACACCCTCTCTATCCACCTTTAAGGCCCTTCTTAAACCCACCACCTTAACGAAGCATACAGTGTAACTCCGTGTTTGATACTATACACCTCATACATCGACCTTGGTCCCTTGCAGACACACTTACCAGTCACTATATCACTCTGTCACTAAATCATTGTCACTATATCACTCTGTCCCCCGGTCCCCTCTGTCACTGTCACTATATCATTCTATCCCTCTGGAAACTTCCGACCCACTAGTGCCCTATCCCTTTTTTGTGTATCCTTCAGTCTCCCAGGTCTTTGTCTTTTTGCAACCTCCCATCATGACTGCACGTATCAGCACACAGAAAAACTTGTCTTGACGCACTGCTCCAACTCTGCTCCCACATTGCCTCATATGTACCATGCCTCTGCACCTCCCCGATGAAGGGACCGTGAGTTGGCTCTGCAAGATTACAATTTTCAGGCATCTTTAAAGTTTTCTCTACATATTGGATACCACAATCACACTGCAATAAGTATATAACAATTTTTTATGTGTCCTCTTTCAACAACCCTAAAACTACATTTGTTATATACTTATTGCAGTGTGATTGTGGTATCCAATATGTAGAGAAAACTATAAAAGTGCCTGAAAATTTGAATCTTTGAATATCTAAGAAATATAAAAAAATCTTTAAAAAATGTTTTGGTGATAAAGCTTACGTACCTTTTGGACCATTTGTTACATGTGACCCCGAGCTTTACATTTTTTTGCTTTGGAATCCCTTTAGGATGACATTAGATCAAGTAACAAGGACGTATGCCTGTTAAGAAGGGAACAGTACTAGATATTTAAACTCAAAACCAAATGTCCTTTGGGTTTCAATGATGTGGTTGATATCACTCCTTTTTTTAAATGAATGTATTCATGTGCTACAGTTCATTTAAGGAATTATATGATGTCATTTTATTATATTAAAGTCATATGTATTTTCTGAGTATTTTATTATATGTGGTTGGTGTGAGTCAGTTTACACACACTCCATATAATAAACATGTAATGCTTTTTTACTATATTATGTTTTTGATATATGGATTTGTTCTTAGGCTGAAATGATGCTCAGCGCGTTGGTGCTGGCACACGCACGACAAACACAAATGGCTAATCAGTATGTAGCTGCCCCTAGTGCGCGGGCACGACGGAGCGAGTTGGCGGGACCGCATTTTCAAAAGACCAAAAATGTGTCTTTTCAAGCACGGTCGCGTGACGTTGCGGTTCAGCTAATCAGGGCGAACCAGCTTCGTGACGCATCCTCCACGCCTCCGCCACACCTCCCCAATCTCCTGCAGCCAAGATCACACATCACTCAGGCAAGAGGCCTCCGCGATGCGATGAGCGCAATGCGGACGTGCGCCAGCGCGGACTATAATCGTGGCCTTATGTTGTGCATTATGTAATTCATTCAGGGAGACCATTCTCCTCAGGAATATTTATTATTCACACATAGGGTTACAGGCATACCCCGCTTTAAGTACACTCACTTTAAGTACACTCGCGAGTAAGTACATATCGCCCAATAGGCAAACGGCAGCTCACGCATGCGCCTGTCATCACGTCCTGAACTACAATACCGGCTCCCTACCTGTACCGAAGCTGTGCGCAAGCAGGGAGACTATAGAGACTGTTACAAATGCGTTATTTACATCAGTTATGCACGTATATATCGATTGCAGTACAGTACATGCATCGATAAGTGGGAAAAGGTAGTGCTTCACTTTAAGTACATTTTCGCTTTACATACATGCTCCGGTCCCATTGCGTACGTTAATGCGGGGTATGCCTGTATTATGTATCTTCACTTTCACTGGTTACATTTATGTTCAGTTGACACTTTTTCTCAGTGAAGGATACGTGGCACATTACTCACTTCATTCACGCGTATTTTATATAAATGTATACACTTCCTCTATTTATTTTCCCTTATTCATCTTCTCTTGTTATTAATTCATTTATCAGACATGAATTTCCGAGTTCTTATCAGATTGCACATTTGCACTCATTGACTTAATGAGAACTGTGCGCTCTCCTTGATGAATTCACTTAAATGTTAATGATTTTTATTCTGACTATGTGTGTTAGATGATGTACCTTTGGTGGTTGATGATGGGTCTTGATTGAATTATTAATTGATTAAGTACCATTTGTGTGTATATATGAGAGCCAACCGGTGTGACATTCCCCACCTGATGAAGCACGTTATGTATGCGAAACGCGTTGAGGTCACGACCGTAGCGTATCTCACTTCTGATGTCATCGCATCATTGCATTTTTTGCTGTGACGCGTACATGTTCCTGCTTCTCCTGGATTTGCGACTCGCAGTCCAGGGGACCTGTTCACCAGGTCCTTGCTGAATCACATCTACTGTACGGCCCTTGCGATTTAGAACGCAATGTGGAGCGTATTTTTACAAATTCAGTTGTACGTTTCTGATTCACGTTGTGTGTGTTTGAATACAATTTTGTGACACTCACCTCTGGTGCGCGGTGTCCCTGTTTTAGCTGTTTGAGATCTGGTTGGATTTCGTTGTGAGTGAGCTGAGCGCCCACTCTAGACATCAGCAGCAAGGAGGTGATCCTATTACCGTGAGCATCTCTATCCCACTCATCTGAGGAAGAGTCTGCGCGACTGCGACTTTTTTCATATACCGGTATATATATATATATATATATGGAACACACAATAGATGCCGCAATCAAATCACCCTTGTGTGATTAAATAATCAGTTAACCAGAGGTCAGGGTAAAAGGTAACCCTCTGGTGGTACTACCGACCCAAAGGAATAATATGACTAAAAAGGAGGGAGAGTAGGGTCAAAAAGGTGCACTCAAATGCTGAATTGTGAAAAATAGAAATGGACTTTATTAACAAAGAGTATAAAAAACACAAAAGACAGACCCACACAAATCACATGTCAGATCGCTATGCGACACAACGTAAAAACATCAAAGAGGTACAATTGGTCTGATAAGAGCCAAAGCAGGGTAACAATATATCATTACAAATATAACATAACAGAACTAGGGGAAAAATATTTCTCCCCAAGTAATGTTTACTGAGATCGGCCGATCCAGAACAAGAGTAGCAATGAATATAAATGGTAAGTAGATACAGACCACAAGGAAAAGATTGGATATATATTGTAGTAAATATACATAAACCTCTTAATGATGATGAGAGATAGTTAGGCACATTTGATGCTCCCGGAAGAAGCCTTTTTGTTGAAACGGCCGTAGGAGCAGAGCTGTGACAGCACCCCTCCATCCTGTGACCCGTGTGCCTTACCATACTGCGTGAGACTTTCCTCCGTTTTAATGCTGATGTCCCACTGCAAGACTTTGGTCTTTATCATCTGATTCTCCTGCTGCCTGACTGAGTAACGCTGGTATTTATCACTGGATTTCCTCAGTGCTTTGTGCACACCACACACAGCAGTGCTCTATGTCCCTGTGTTATTCACACACCACCACTGCTCATTATTTGTGAGCTCTGTATCTCAGGGGACTTTATATGAGCGCTGCCAGTGCACTTTATAGATCTACCACTGCTGCTACTTATCTTACATGTGCAGCTCAATTTGGGCATCACTTTATTCAGCTGATTTACAGCACATTTAAGGGTCACAACTTTATGTATTTCTAGCTATGTGCCTAACTATCTCTCATCATCATTAAGAGGTTTATGTATATTTACTACAATATATATCCAATCTTTTCCTTGTGGTCTGTATCTACTTACCATTTATATTCATTGCTACTCTTGTTCTGGATCGGCCGATCTCAGTAAACATTACTTGGGGAGAAATATTTTTCCCCTAGATCTGTTATGTTATATTTGTAATGATATATTGTTACCCTGCTTTGGCTCTTATCAGACCAATTGTACCTCTTTGATGTTTTTACGTTGTGTCGCATAGCGATCTGACATGTGATTTGTGTGGGTCTGTCTTTTGTGTTTTTTATACTCTTTGTTAATAAAGTCCATTTCTATTTTTCACAATTCAGCATTTGAGTGCACCTTTTTGACCCTACTCTCCCTCCTTTTTAGTCATATATATATATATATACACACACAGTTTATTTATATACACACACACAGTGGCGAAAAAAAAACATTTTTCAAATCTAAACTGTTATTAGATCTTAATCTAAGTCTTAATAATAGATAAAGATAACCATGACAAATAAAGGACACAAAAACATGACACTTTTTTAGCATTTATTTATCCACAAAAGATTGAACATTCAATATCCATGTGGGAACAAGTATGTGACCCTTTAGATTCAGTACCTGGCGGCGCCCCCTTGAGCAGCAATAACTTCAACTGCGTGTGTCCTGTAACTGCTGGTCAGTCTCTCACGTCGGGTTTGAGGCATTTTGGACCATTCCTCCTTACAGAATTGCTTCAACTCAGTGACATTTGAGGGCTTCCTTGCATGGACAGTTCGCTTCAGGTCCTGCCACAACATTTTGATGGGGTTTCGGTCCAGACTGTGACTAGGCCACTCTAACACATGGAATTCCTTCTTCTGCAGCCATTCTTTTGTAGGAATTGATACTCCGAGGCCACTGTACCTACAGCCAAACCAGCAGCTGTCCCAGAGTTCCACAGTTCCAATGCGGAAGTGCAAGACCAGGGAAACTGCATGCATGGCGTTTGGAGCTGAGGACTCGACCGGAGTTGGGTTGAGTACCTCCAGTAACTCACTGGGGCCTATGCACAAAGCCGCGATTAGTGGTTTAATGGTCGAGAAATACCCTTATAGCGCGATACTGCCTCCTTTGCTATTCACAAAGCAGTGATAACAGTGCAGTATCGCCCAATAAAGGCTTTTTAACGACCAGCCAGAGG
This sequence comes from Ascaphus truei, assembly GCF_040206685.1. NCBI lineage: Eukaryota > Metazoa > Chordata > Amphibia > Anura > Ascaphidae > Ascaphus > Ascaphus truei. The sequence continues at coordinate 302,535,333 of NC_134487.1, read as the reverse complement.
CAAAAAAGTCGTCTGACAGGTCAAAAAAAGCCCAAATCACTTTTTTTTGCCAGTATTAGCTATTACTAAACCGTGATAAGCTTATCAACCTATAAAATCTCTCAATATTTTATCACCAGCTAAAGGTTGGTGCTAAAAATATTGCAAGATGCAGAAAAGCATTTATTTCTTTTCTGCACAGGATTGATACCAGAGGCTAGCTGGGGTCTCCGAGGGCATCCGGGAGGTCCCCGCGGGTGTTCAGGGCCCCGCGGGTGTCTGGGGTCCTCTGGGTCGGGGACCTTAAGTTGTGTGAGAGGGATCCCACTTGTCCTAGTCTCATTGGGTTGCCCCTACCGCAGCTTGACCGCTACTGTCCTCACCAGGTTGCCGACACTGTAGCCCGTATTCATATAGAACCCGCCAGGCCAGCGGGTTCTCACCGCATTATAGTCTCCCTGCAAGCAGCCCCCACTATATCCGTTATGATGGGTCCTCGTGTTATGCAACTCCCTTGAATAGGAGCGAGAACTACTAGGGGAGAAAGTCCAGAATATTATTGTTCTGTCCAGATGCACCATATGTCTTTAAAGCACCTTTTTTGGGGGGGGGGGGGGGGTGCATCCTTTTCATATCGCTTTATCAACGTCCAGCCTGTACCTACCCTGAACACTGCAAAGGCCTGAGAGCCTGAGCACTGCCAATGGGAATAATTCATCTGGTGTCCTCCTGTAGAGCTGGGTAAGGAGGGTAACAATTAGAAAATAAATGGTCCTTTGCTTTTCTATGCTTGTGTAAATAGAAAAGCATTATAAGGAAATACAGTACTAGTAATACAGCACTAGTAATACAGTTGTAGCCCTGGGTAGGTTTGGGGCTATTATTCTGTCCTCCTACTGGCGGTAAAGCCTAGTAAGGGTAGGTTTGCCAGGAGCAATCATCACATCACATCACACATCACATGCAGTGCAGTGAGTCAGTAAAGCGAGTGTCATCAGGCCTTGTGTCCAATTAGAGGGTGGTGCTTACTGGAGCTGTACTTAATGCATTGTGCTTCCTGATTTAGCCAGTTGGTCTCTACCTTTGAGAGAGACAGGTTCACACGTACTAAGCTGTCCGGGCTCTGGCAGGCTTGAGGCCCTCCCTCCTGGGAGAGGTGGGAGACCATACCTCCTATCCCACAAGGGGATAGGGGAAGAGCAAGGACCACTCTCGTGCCCTTTGGCTGGGAGTAGGATCCAGGGACATCCTGAGGGTGAAGACCCTTCTATTGCTGTCATCTGTGACTGCTGATAAAGGAAGAACAAATAAATATTCGGTGTTTTTACCTATACCTCCCTGGCCTGAGACTGAAGTCTATTAGGAGGAAGGGGACGAGAATTATTTTGCAGAGACTTCACCCCATACAGCTACAGGCTGCATGAGATGGAGGCGCTGCACCTGTGAGTAGAATTCGGGAACAACCCCAGATGCCTATCCTGTTATTCCCCTACAACACCATGCGGGTGACCCTGAGCCCCCTGTTACCAGCAGGTATGCACCACACAAAGCCATGTAACCAGAGTAGCATTTCCCCTAGGAGACCCTATGTGAGATAGGGTGGGGGAAACAGGGTTACACAGTACTAGTAATACAGTACTAGTAATATATTCATCTCTCTCCCTTCAAATTTCTGGGTCAAGATTTCTCAGTCGGGCAAAATTTTAACAATTACAACAGCATCTAAGAGTAATTTTGCACATTTTTTTTTAACCCTGAGAGACTTGGCAAAGTATAAAACCGGGATTATAATGGTGGCACGCGTGTGCGTGCCGCCAAAACAAAGTAATGTTGTAAATGTAGCACGCAAAGACGCATCCAAGCGCGCAAAATTTCAAACAGATTTCAGAAATTGAATTTTCTGAGCGAAGACTGCGTCTCGTGAGCGTTTCAGCCAATGAGGGCGAACCGCTCAGGTGACATCATGGCCACGCCTCCACCACACCTACCTATAGCCTACCGATGCCTCCAGCCTGCAGTGCATGTTTGCGCATGCGCGCGTTGTCATGCAGCCACACGCCAGCTTGCACTATAAACGAGGCCTTGTGCAAAAAGTCAGAAGTCAAACACAATTGGGAATTTTTTTTATGCAGCTGGGACAGTTATGCACATATTCCTATAATGTCATTACATCTTCCTTTGTATTATGCACATTTCATGCAGTGTGCTTCCTATAGGCCAAATTTTCAAGGGATTGTATTATCTGGTTCAGCGCTTCATTTATGAGACGCTTCAATGTCTTAACAAATCTATTTTCATTAGTTGCATGCACATCTGCAAATCATTTGCTGGGATGATCAATGAGGGGACAACTAGATTACTGAGACTCCCTTATTAACAGTGCATCAGCATTATCGCCACGGGGAGCAAACCACAGTCAAGCTGAATAAAGAATGCTCATTATTATGACAGGAAGTGAGAAGTCCGATATGCCCACAATAGCTTAACCAGTAACCAGTGTAAACTGTTCCTGCTCTCCACGCGTCAAGTAACAGAACTCAGAATCATATCGTGCCTATTAAATTACGTCTGTGCTAACTTCCTTTCATGTCCAGCATGTTATCACAGACTGTTCCCACACTACTTGCAGCTAAGGGCATGCACACAGATCGGTATGTGGAACACATTGTTTGCAGCCAGAAGAGGTGAAATGTGATTATTATATTAATTGTTTACATTGGTCACCATGGGATGTAAGATAGTGATAGTATGACATAACTTAATAGGTCACTTTTGCCATGGTCTTATTCAGGGGGGGAAATACATGAACGGGGAAGATGAGCTATAGAAAAGAAGAGAGAAGAACAACAACAGAGAAAATAACGAAGAAGAGGAAAAAAAAGACGTGTGTGAAAATAAAGAGATGACATGAAAGTGAAAATAAGAGGAAAATAGAGATACGAGAATAAAGAGAATGGTATGGGTGGAGAGGAAGAGAGGCAGACATCAAGGGGCAAAGAGGGGGAGGTATTTAGAGGAAGGGAAATAAGAGCAAGACATGTGGTGGGAAGTAGAGAAAGACATGCTGGGGAAAGGAGAGAGAGGGACATGCTGGGGGAGAGGAGAGAGACATGCTGGGGGAGAGGAGAGAGAGGGACATGCTGGGCGAGAGGAGAGAGAAATGCTGGGGGAGAGGAGAGAGAGGGACATGCTGGGGGAGAGGAGAGAGAGGGACATGCTGGGGGGAGAGGAGAGAGAGAGGGACATGCTGGGGCAGAGGAGAGAGAGAGACATGCTGGGGGGGAAGTAAAGAGAGAGACATGCTGGTGGGAGAGGAGAGAGACATGCTGGTGGAGAGGAGAGAGACATGCTGGGGGAGAGGAGAGAGAGGGACATGCTGGGGGAGAGGAGAGAGGGACATGCTGGGGGGAGAGGAGAGAGAGAGGGACATGCTGGGGGAGAGGAGAGGGAGAGACATGCTGGGGGGGAAGTAAAGAGAGAGACATGCTGGTGGGAGAGGAGAGAGACATGCTGGTGGAGAGGAGAGAGACATTCTGGATGAAAGGAGAGAGAGAGGGGCTTGCTGGGGGAGAGGAAAGAGAGAGGGACATGCTGGGGGAGAGGAGAGAGAGGGACATGCTGGGTGAGAGGAGAGAGAGAGGGGCTTGCTGGGGGAGAGGAAAGAGAGAGGGACATGCTGGGGGAGGGGAGAGAGAGGGACATGCTGGGTGAGAGGAGAGAGGGGCTTGCTGGGGGAGAGGAAAGAGAGGGACATGCTGGGGGAGAGGAGAGAGACATGCGGGGGGAAGTAAAGGGAGGGACATGCTGGAAGGGGAAGTAAAGAGAGAGACATGGAGGAGAAGAGAGGGACATGCTGAGGGAGAGGAGAGAGACATGCTGGGGGAAGTAAAGGGAGGAACATACTGGGGGAGAGGAGAGAGACATGCGGGGGGAGAGGAGAGATAGAGACATGCTGGGGGAAAAAGTGAAGAGATACATGCTGGGGCAGAGGAGAGAGACATTGTGGGGGCGGAGGGAGAGCGACATGCTGGGCTGAGAGGAGAGAGACATGCTGGGGGGGAAGTAAAGAGAGGGACATGCTGGGGAGAGGAGAGAGACATTCTGGGAGGGGAAGTAAAGAGAGAGACATGGGGGAGAAGAGAGGGACATGCTGGGGGGAAGTAAAGATAGAGACATGCTGGGGGAGAGGAGAGAGAGACATGCTGGTGGAGAGGAGAGAGAGTGACATTGTGAGGGGAGAGGAGGGAGAGACATGCTGGGGTGAGAGGAGAGACATGCTGCGGGAGAGGAGAAAGATACATGCTGGGGGGGAGAGAAGAGAAACAGACATGCTGGAAGGAGAGGAGAGAAAAACATGTTGGGGGGAAGTCGATAAAGACATGCTGGGGGAGAGGAGAGAGAAAGACATAGTGGCGGAGAGGAGAGAGAAAGACATGCTGGGGGAGAGGAGAGAGAAATACATGGTGGGGGAGAGGCGAGAGAAAGACATGGTGGGGGAGAGGAGAAAGACATCCTGTGGGGGAGAGAAAGACATGCTGTGTGTAACGATCGTGCTTGCCACAAACCGGGACCGGACTGCGGGGCTGAGGCGGGAATGTATATGCACCGACCTTAGGCCACGGAATCAGGTCTGGAGTGCGGATTCCGTGGTCAGACATAGCCAGATCAGGGTTGGAGAGAGCAGCGTTAATGTTATCCTGGCTGGGGCCAGACAGGCGTGCTTGTAGCAAGCACAGTTAGGCTGCGGTCCCAGTAACTGCTACAGCGCACACCTCGGCGTGCGCTGTGCATGTAAGCACCGCCCCTCAATGGGGCTGGGCCCAGTACTCACCTTCCCGCTGAAGGTGCTGCCGCGCTGTACTCGCAGTTTTTTTTTAACTCAATGGACTTGAGTTCAGAACTGGTGACGGAGCTGTGGCCACGCCCCCACCGGCGGTTCACCCAATGAGAGCGAACCAGCCGCGTGAGGTCATGACCACGTCCCCGCAAAACCCCGACCACGCCCCCTCCCGTCGCAATCTCCCTCTCTCCCTAAAGACCGGAGATCGCGGGTAGCGCTGTGCACGCGCCGCCCCCCCCCCCCGCCGGGCGCACGTGTCACAGTGATCACTGGGAGCGCAGCCTTACATCCAAACAGACTTGGATTGTGCTTAGCCACTTTCTGGGGGGAAGGGCTAAGTCTAAATCGCATGGGCAGCCAATAGGGACAGAGCTGCATAGCAAGCAGCATGAAGGAGGCGGCAGTGTGAGCCCAGAACAGGTGATTCTTGATTGCAACAGCAGGGAGAGGTTGTCTGAAACTCCACAGCTCTGCAAGGATGAGTTCCAGCCAACACCCAGGAGCGGATTCCTCACACTGTGGGGAGGGAGAGAAAGACATGCTGGGGGGAGAAGAGGGAGAGACATGCTGGGGAACGGAGAGGAGATATGCTGGGGGGAGGGGGAGGGGGAGAAAGACATGCTGGGGAACGGAGAGAGAGATATGCTGGGGGGAGGGGGAGAAAGACATGCTGGGGAATGGAGAGAGAGCTATGCTGGGGGGAGAAGAGAGACATGCTGGGGAATGGAGAGAGAGACATGCCGGGGAACGGAGAGAGAGATATGCTGGGGGGGGGGGGGGGAGAGAAAGGCATGCTGGGGGGAGGGGGTGGGGAGGAGAGAGAAATACATGGTGGGGGAGAGGAGAAAGACATCCTGGGGGGGGAAGGGGAGAGAAAGACATGCTGGGGAGCGGAGAGATATGCTGGGGGGGGGGGAGAGAAATACATGGTGGGGGAGAGGAGAGAGAAAGACATCCTGGGGGGGAGAGAAAGAAATGCTGGGGGGGGGGGGAGCGGAGAGAGAGACATGCTGGGGGGGGGGGGGGAGAGAGAAAGACATGCTGGGGGGAGGGGGTGGGGAGGAGAGAGAAATACATGGTGGGGGAGAGGAGAAAGACATCCTGGGGGGGGGGGAAGGGGAGAGAAAGACATGCTGGGGAGCGGAGAGAGAGATATGCTGGAGGTGCGGGGGGGGGGGGGGGCGGGGAGGAGAGAAATACATGGTGGGGGAGAGGAGAGAGAAAGACATCCTGGGGGGGGGAGAAGAGAGAGACATGCTGGGGAGCGGAGAGAGAGATATGCTGGGGGGGGGGCGGGGAGGAGAGAAATACATGGTGGGGGAGAGGAGAGAGAAAGACATCCTGGGGGGGAGAGAAAGACATGCTGGGGGGGGGGGGGGAGCGGAGAGAGAGACATGCTGGGGGGGGGGAGAGAGACATGCTGTGGGGGGGGGAGAGAGAAAGACATGCTGGGTGGGGGGAGAGGAGAGAAAAAGACATGCTGGGTGGGGGGAGAGGAGAGAGATGACATGCTGGGGGGGGGGAGAGAGAAAGACATGCTGGGGGGGGGGAGAGAGAAAGACATGCTGGGTGGGGGGAGAGGAGAGAGAAAGACATGCTGGGGGTGGGGAGAGAGAAAGACATGCTGGGTGGGGGGAGAGGAGAGAGAAAGACATGCTGGGGGGGAGAAAGACATGCTGGGTGGGGGGAGAGGAGAGAGAAAGATATGCTGGGGGGGGAGAAAGACATGCTGGGTAGGGGGAGAGGAGAGAGAAAGACATACTGGGGGTGGGGGTGGGGGGGAAGAGAAAGAGAAGGATGTTGATCCAGGGAGAAATCTGAGTGAAATTATTTGTAGTCTGGAAAGAATGTAATTCTCTTATGAGATATCATTGGATGATATTTCACTGGGGGGTTTTGTTTGCCTTCTTTGGATTAATATACTGCAAGTACAAATATAGGATAAGAATCTGTCGTCTACATTTAATATAGGTTGAACTTGATGGACGTATGTCTTTTTCCAACCTCATCTACTATGTAACTTCTGTATGTAATATGCTGGGGGAGAGGATAGGGAGACATACTGGGGGAGAGGAGTGAGATAGAGAGAGCGAGAGAGAGAGACATGCTGGGGGGAGAGTAGTGAGATAGAGAGAGCGAGACATGCTGGGGGGAGAGGAGAGAGATAGAGAGAGCGAGAGAGAGAGACATGCTGGGGGGAGAGGAGAAAGATAGAGAGAGAGACATACTGGGGGGAGAGGAGAGAGCTAGAGAGACATACTGGGGGGGAGAGGAGAAAGATAGAGATAGAGAGAGATAGAGAGACAGAGACATGCTGTGGGAGAGAGATATGCTGTTGAGAGAGGAGAGAAAGACATGAAGGGGTGGGAGAGAAGAGATGCATACTGGGTAAAAAGAAGGTTAAAGAGAAGAAAATGGGAGATGAGTCCCTGAATGGTGCGTCAACATTTTTGTGGCTGTATAATGTGTGGAAAGAATATCAACAACAAACATATATAATGTCATGAATAAGGCACGAGTGAAAGCATTGGAACCACAAAGACTCAAGCTGTAGATTTGGTGGCTCCGTGGTCTGTGAATACAGCCCACCCCGTGTGTGGAATAATACAGTTACCACCTCACCTGTTGTTCCGTGCGGGGGGTGGCAGAGGGGGAGGGCAAACCGCACTACCCTAGAACGAGCCCCGCAGCACGGAGATCCCTCCGTGGGCACATGAGTCCCCTCCCGCAACTCCGCAGTGGTGCGTGGAAAAACCGTGACCACAGTGGCTAACATATTAACAGTCCCACTATTTAAAATATTGGTAGAGTTTACTCGCGATACCAGTAGATGAGCCAGGTTCCAATAGGCGTGCTCCAATCCCGAGGTTGTATGAGAGAGATGGTAGAAAAGAGGCTGAGCACAGCAAAAACCAAAGGGCTGGAGGCAGGTAAAACTATACTCATTATTTATTAGGCATAATGGACAAAAACACGACAGTGTGGTCCTCCGACGCGTTTCTCGCTGCAGAAGCACTTTATCAAAGGTTAAAGAGAATGACATGAAGGTGGAGAGAATCCATGAGAGGAAACAGGTGAGGGGAAAAGGGAAGAAGAAAAGGACAACGGGGGAAGGAAAATCGTGAAAGGCATGTGGAGGAGAGAAGAGAAACACGAGTGGAGAGGACAACAGAGAGGTAAGACGAAAAGATGGACTGACAAGTGTGAGGTTGCAGCTGGCGCTGACCGCGCTCATGCTTGAGAGCGGTGACGTCACCAGCTCTCCAAGCATGAGCGCCGGGTGTCCTGCTTGAAAGTTAAAAAAAATTCTTTACTCAAGCGCCAAGCTTGAGTGAGCGTGCATGCCCGCGCACGAGCGAGCGCGCACCGCGTGAGCGGGGACTTGCACATATACATTTATGTAAGTAAAAGTGGCAAGCACCGCGTGCTCAGCACGGTCAGCGCCAGCGGGGACGCAGCCTTACAGAAACACACTGGTGGGGAAACAGAGACACAGACCGGACAAAGTAGACCACGATTTAATCCTGGCATATTTGAGGTGGGCCCAGTACATTCTGTTGGCGGCCCGGGTCGCTGCCCAGGGCTCAGTGAGTCAGGTGCCCGTGCCTTGTTCTGTCCCTACACTTATCGCACTGACCTCCAAAGCTATCTAATTATCAAACAACATACATAGAGCTGGCTGATCTCTTTGTAAAAATACACCAATCACCAACATTTAACCAATGTGCATGCAACTGCTATTAATTCCCTTTGGTCCTGGTTTGGACGGCCCCTTACCACTGGTAGAGTGGCTTAGCTTTGATATTCTTCAGTTGTTTGTGGTTTCAATGATTTTTGCATCATGTTTTGAAAATAATCAGAGGATCAAATGGCTTGTTTCTTGGTATAACAGGCTCCAGCAGTGCAATGTTCACATTAAAAGGCCCTGATTATTCTCTGATGTGGTCTTTTTGCATTCGGATTTTACAATGTCCACTGCTTTGTATGAGAAGGAGTTACAAAATCATATAGTGACGTGAAAGGTTTATAAATCTGTCTACTAAACAGCTAATACTAGGCATTTTTAAATCAAAGCTGCCTTTCAATGAAAACATTAATTTAACCAAATATAATGGCTATACTATACTACTTACCATTAGATATACGTGTACTGTTATTTACTTCCTGTTTAAATAGCTAGCTGATAAAAGTGAATTATTCAGTCATTTTATTTTTGCTGTATGTGGATCTTCGTCCCTGAACAGATTTAAATTTGCATAGTGTTTGAAGAAAAACAGACTCAAAAATAGTTTTATCATCATTTATTTATTATTTTTTAAGCATGGATGCAGGTCGGTATAAGCTACATACGTAAAATAGTTGTAACAAATAAAAAGGCAGCGTTTAGTGACATTAGAATATACACACACTATATGTTAAATAAATCATGACATGGTGTAATATGTCATGTGTTGTTGTTCATCTGAGGTTGTATTTACCTAATTTTAAGACCTGCTGTGATTATGTCCTGATATGTAGAACCATAGAATTCAAAGAGGATGTACTTTCTTTTTCACACAACTGTAATATAGTTAGGTCCGGAAATAATTGGACACTGACATTTTCATAATTTTGGCTCTGTACGCCACCACAATGGATTTGAAATGAAACAACCGAGATGCAATAGATGTGCAGACTTTCAGCTTTAATTCAAGGGGTTAAACAAAAATATTGTATGAAACATTTAGGAATTGCAACCATTTTCATACACAGTCCCCTTATTTCAGGGGCTCAAATGTAATTGGACAAATTAACACAATCATAAATAAAATGTTCATTTGTAATACTTTGGCAAGAATCCTTTGCAGGCAAAGACTGCTTGAAGTCTGGAATGCATGGACATCACCAAACGCTGGGTTTCCTCCTTTGAGATGCTATGCCAGGCCTTTACTGCAGCTGTCTTCAGTTGTTGTTTGTTCGTGGGTCTTTCTGCCTTAAGTTTTGTCTTCAGCAAGTGAAATGCATGCTTGATCGGGTTGAGATCAGGTGATTGACTCGGCCATTGCAGAATATTCCACTTCTCTGCCTTAAAAAACTCCTGCCTTGCTTTCGCAGTTATTTTTGGGTTATTGTCCATCTGTAAAGTGAAGCGCCATCCAATCAACTTAGCTGAATTTGGCTGAATCTGAGCAGACAATATATCCCTACACACTTCAGAATTCATCCGGCTGCTTCTGTCTTCTGTCACATCATCAATAAACACTAGTGACCCAGTGCCATTGTAAGCCATGCATACCCATGCCATTACACAGCCTCCACCATGTTTTACAGATGATGTGATATGCTTCGGATCATGAGCCGTTCCAAGCCTACTCCATACCTTTTTCTTCCCATCATTCTGTTACAGGTTGATCTTAGTTTCATCTGTCCAAAGAATGCTGTTCCAGAACTGGGCTGGCTTTTTTCGATATTGTTTGGCAAAGTCTAATCTGGCCTTTCTATTCTTGAGGCTTATGAATGGTTTGCACCTTGTGGTGAACCCTCTGTATTTGCTCTCGTGAAGTCTTCTCTTTATGGTAGACTTGGATAATGATATGCCTACCTCCTTGAGAGTGTTCTTCAGTTGGCTGGATGTTGTGAAGGGGGTTTTCTTTGCTTGTGTTCTAAAACTGCATGTAATTTTTGTCTCATACCCCTTTGCAAACTCAATTCTTTAAAATATCCGACTAGTACCCTCTCTATCCACCTTTAAGACCCATCTTAAAACCTCCCACCCACCTCCTTAACGAAGCATATGAGTAGCTACATGGCTGATACTATACACCTAATTCTGTACATCCACCATGGCCCTTTGCAGATGCACTTACCAGAACGCCCTCCTACTGTCTCTGTACGTTCCTCCTAAATTACCAATTAGATTGTAAGCTCTTCGGGGCAGGCACTCCTTTTCCGAAATGTTACTTTATGTCTGAAGCGCTTATTCCCATGATCTGTTATCAGTATTATTTGTTATTTATATGATTGTCACGTGTATTACTGCTGTGAAGCGCTATGTACAGGAATGGTGCTATGCAAACAAATATATACATACTGTACATACAAACATACAGTGCTTGGAAAATCTGTAGTTTTAGTGAGTGTGTATCACAGATAATAACACACAGTCAGTCACAGGAATAACCCTTTCTCCCCTATTTTACCTTTGTCATCACTGGCCGCAACTTCATAGCAAGTAGTCTTCATTAAGGGAAAATTACAAACATCATTTTATTTGTATGTATGTGTATCTTTACTGTATGTACATAGTGCTTCACAGCAGTAATACACGCGACATAATAATATAACACATATAATCAGTTCTGTAGTATTAGATAATACGTACTGCATTTAAAAAATAATATATTAAGCTCGTACTGCCATGTTTAAGGAGGTTTGATGTAGTGAGCATTCTCTGGTTGCTATAATAAGCTCTGGCACACCTCTGTTTGAGCCCAGCCATGAAACAGCTTCGGCAACAAATGATCGCAAACATATCTCTTGCAATGTTTCCAGCAGGGGACTGTGGCTGAGTTGAAAGCTGTAACAATAAACAATGTTACCCCTAGTAATATAAGGTTACATTGTAGTTGCTGCATGCCACTGACTGCAAGATTTATTCCAAGGCGGCCATTAGGTGAACTGAGGGAGCAGGATATGCGCTGATCGATCACAAGAGAACAGATCGATTGTCAGCTTAGATAATTACTTTTCATTAAAGGTTATCAAATGCTGCATATACTAATCCTCCCCCACCCCCCCCCCCCCCCTCCCCAAATAAAAGTGCCACCAGGAATGCTGCTTTAGCATTCAGATGTTAACTGGTTCAGGACCAACCATAGCACAATTCTTATTCTATAGCTTGGAGGGGGTTAACTGACCAGGGAACAGCTGGATAGTTTACTTTGATACCTTATTGATCGAGATGAACATATTTTATTTACACATTTAAGCCTTGATGTTAGTGCACTGAAGTACAGTGTGGCAGGATACATGCTTTTAAAAATAAAGACGCACCATTTGTAAAATGTACAGTATTTCTGCATTAGTAAAGCTGAAGAAAATGAAACCTAAAATACAAGGATTCCGATGTCTTTCTTGTGTACGTATCTGATATATGATGTCAGCGCTGGTGGGCATTACGATGTCTTTCTTCTGTACGTATCTGATATATGATGTCAGCGCTGGTGGGCATTACGATGTCTTTCTTCTGTACGTATCTGATATATGATGTCAGCGCTGGTGGGCATTACGATGTCTTTCTTCTGTACGTATCTGATATATGATGTCAGCGCTGGTGGGCATTACGATGTCTTTCTTCTGTACGTATCTGATATATGATGTCAGCGCTGGTGTGCATTACGATGTCTTTCTTCTGTACGTATCTGATATATGATGTCAGCGCTGGTGGGCATTACGATGTCTTTCTTCTGTACGTATCTGATATATGATGTCAGCGCTGGTGGGCATTACGATGTCTTTCTTCTGTACGTATCTGATATATGATGTCAGCGCTGGTGGGCATTACGATGTCTTTCTTCTGTACGTATCTGATATATGATGTCAGCGCTGGTGTGCATTACGATGTCTTTCTTCTGTACGTATCTGATATATGATGTCAGCGCTGGTGGGCATTACGATGTCTTTCTTCTGTACGTATCTGATATATGATGTCAGCGCTGGTGTGCATTACGATGTCTTTCTTCTGTACGTATCTGATATATGATGTCAGCGCTGGTGTGCATTACGATGTCTTTCTTTTGTACGTATCTGATATATGATGTCAGCGCTGGTGGCATTACGATGTCTTTCTTCTGTACGTATCTGATATATGATGTCAGCGCTGGTGTGCATTACGATGTCTTTCTTCTGTACGAATCTGATATATGATGTCAGCGCTGGTGTGCATTACATTTGTTACTAATCATTTCAGGCTTTGTTTCTGAAACATCACAAATCATGATGGAAGTATATACAGATATCTCAATCATTTTATTATAAGCTCAATGCGATATAAAACATGGTATGACTAAACATTACAAGGAATGTAGTCTGTCTTTAGCATTATATGTAACCTTGATCATTTCTACATTGTTCATTTGAAACATTAAACAGGCTAAGCAAATAAAAAATATTAATAGGCCACATAACTTATTTTTGGTGATTTAAATATCTCTAATATATATATATATATATATATATATAATATATATATGTTACTAGCTGAGAGACCCGGCGTTGCCCGGGATGTAATGTTCCCGTTCCTCTCTCTCCTCCCCTCTCTCTCTGTTTGTCCCCCATTCACATCAATCCAGTCCCCCCCCTCCCTCCCTCCTTTACAGCTTCATGTAGCGTGTGTGCGTCAGTCACTGTGTGTTTGCTCGCGCGTCAGTGAGTCTGAGGCAGAAACACAAACACACACAGACTGACTGACGCACACACAGTCAGTGTGTGCCTCAGTCAGTGTGTGCGTGCGTCAGTCAGGCTTTGTGTGCGCGTCAGTCAGTGTGTGCGTGCGTGCGGCAGTCAGTCAGTGTGTGCGCGCGGGGCGTCAAAGGCAGGGGGGGGCGTCAAAGGCAGGGGGGGGCGTCAAAGGGAGGGGGGGGGCGTCAAAGGGAGGGGGGGGGCGTCAAAGGGAGGGGGGGGGGGCGTCAAAGGGAGGGGGGGCGTCAAAGGGAGGGGGGGGGGCGTCAAAGGGAGGGGGGGGGCGTCAAAGGGAGGGGGGGCGTCAAAGGGAGGGGGGGGGCGTCAAAGGGAGGGGGGGGGCGTCAAAGGGAGGGGGGGGGGCGTCAAAGGGAGGGGGGGGCGTCAAAGGGAGGGGGGGGGCGTCAAAGGGAGGGGGGGGGCGTCAAAGGGAGGGGGGGGCGTCAAAGGGAGGGGGGGGGCGTCAAAGGGAGGGGGGGGCGTCAAAGGGAGGGGGGGCGTCAAAGGGAGGGGGGGGGCGTCAAAGGGAGGGGGGGCGTCAAAGGGAGAGGGGGGGGCGTCAAAGGGAGAGGGGGGGGCGTCAAAGGGAGAGGGGGGGGCGTCAAAGGGAGAGGGGGGGGCGTCAAAGGGAGGGGGGGGGGCGTCAAAGGGAGGGGGGGGCGTCAAAGGGAGGGGGGGGCGTCAAAGGGAGGGGGGGCGTCAAAGGGAGGGGGGGGGCGTCAAAGGGAGGGGGGGGCGTCAAAGGGAGGGGGGGCGCCTCAAAGGCATGGATTCCTCCCCCTGCATTTCCTGCAGTGGACAGGAGGGGGGGGGCAGTGGACAGGAGGGGGGGGGGGCAGTGGACAGGAGGGGGGGGGCAGTGGACAGGAGGGGGGGGCAGTGGACAGGAGGGGGGGCAGTGGACAGGAGGGAGGGGGCAGTGGACAGGAGGGGGGGGGCAGTGGACAGGAGGGGGGGGGCAGTGGACAGGAGGGGGGGAGGCAGTGGACAGGAGGGGGGGGGCAGTGGACAGGAGGGGGGGGCAGTGGACAGGAGGGGGGGGCAGTGGACAGGAGGGGGGGGCAGTGGACAGGAGGGGGGGGGCAGTGGACAGGAGGGGGGGGGCAGTGGACAGGAGGGGGGGGCAGTGGACAGGAGGGGGGGGCAGTGGACAGGAGGGGGGGGCAGTGGACAGGAGGGGGGGGCAGTGGACAGGAGGGGGGGGCAGTGGACAGGAGGGGGGGGCAGTGGACAGGAGGGGGGGGGCAGTGGACAGGAGGGGGGGGGCAGTGGACAGGAGGGAGGGGGCAGTGGACAGGAGGGGGGGGGCAGTGGACAGGAGGGGGGGCAGTGGACAGGAGGGGGGACAGGAGGGGGGACGCAGTGGACAGGAGGGGGGACGCAGTGGACAGGAGGGGGGGCAGTGGACAGGAGGGGGGGGCAGTGGACAGGAGGGGGGGGCAGTGGACAGGAGGGGGGGGCAGTGGACAGGAGGGGGGGGCAGTGGACAGGAGGGGGGGGGCAGTGGACAGGAGGGGGGGGCAGTGGACAGGAGGGGGGACAGGAGGGGGGACGCAGTGGACAGGAGGGGGGACGCAGTGGACAGGAGGGGGGGGCAGTGGACAGGAGGGGGGGGCAGTGGATAGGAGGGGGGGGCAGTGGACAGTGACACACACACACACACACACACACACACACACACACACACACACACACACACACACACACACACACACACACACACCTCAGTTGATGCGCCCTTTCTTTAGTTCCGTTTGGCGCCGGAGGTGGGGAGCGACACCTACCTGTACTTCCGGGCGCCGCCACCGTCTGACTCGGCGCCGCGAGGGAGGAAGGGGGTCCGCCATCTTACGCGCCGCGTGGCAGCTGCGGGAAGCGAGGTGATTTGGAGCGGGGAGAGGTGATTTGGAGCGGGGAGAGGTGATTTGGAGCGGGGAGAGGTGATTTGGAGCGGGGAGAGGTGATGCCGCTGGGGAGGGGGAAGAGGTGATGCCGCTGGGGAGGGGGAAGAGGTGATGCCGCTGGGGAGGGGGAAGAGGTGATGCCGCTGGGGAGGGGGAAGAGGTGATGCCGCTGGTGAGGGGGAAGAGGTGATGCCGCTGGTGAGGGGGAAGAGGTGATGCCGCTGGGGAGGGGGAAGAGGTGATGCCGCTGGTGAGGGGGAAGAGGTGATGCCGCTGGGGAGGGGGAAGAGGTGATGCCGCTGGGGAGGGGGAAGAGGTGATGCCGCTGGGGAGGGGGAAGAGGTGATGCCGCTGGGGAGGGGGAAGAGGTGATGCCGCTGGGGAGGGGGAAGAGGTGATGCCGCTGGGGAGGGGGAAAAGGTGATTTGGAGAGGGGAGAGAGGTGTGTGTGTGTGTGTGTGTGTGTGTGTGTGTGTGTGTGTGTGTGTGTGTGTGTGTTTTATTTATTTTTTTGGACCTTTGGCCCGTCACTCCGCCTCAGGCCAATGAGAGGTGTGGGGGGCGGGCCAAGGGGGTGGTGTGAGTGTGTGAGGCCAATGAGAGGTGTGCGGGGGCGGGCGGGCCAAGGGACCAATGAGATTGCCGCTAGGGACACCGGACATCCAGCAGGCAGGCATGCATGCATGCATGCAGGCAGGCAGGCAAACATACAGTGCTTTCACTAATATAGTATAAGATGGTGGGTGAAAAAGGCGACAAAAAACCTCCACCGTTAGCATTTAGCCAATAAAGAATATCACTTGTGAGCACATTCACATGTCTTAGACAGGTCTGCACCCCCAGCCTTTCCCCCATTATCACCCAGCACAGCGCGAGACTCGCTGTGGGGGGCTCGGGGTTTACAGAGGCCCCTGCACGTCTCCCGAATACATTAAAATGAATGCCGGGGGAGCTGCAGGGCTTCTGTAAACCTCTACTTACCTTATTTCAGACGCTCATGGTCACGTGTCGCTATGGCAACGCGGCATCAAATTACGCTGAGGGGTTATGTGACGTCGCGTTGCCGTTGCAACGTGATGTCATGACGCTAGGACGTCTGAAGCAAGGTAAGCAAGGGGGGGGGCGCGAGGAGAGGGGGATAGACGGCAGGGGGGCACAGGGGGAAAAAAGATTGCACTCCCCTTACCTAGCATACAGTGCTTCCACTGCAGCAAGGGATTCTGGGAAATTACATGCAAATGGGAACAAGTGTCACCTTTTGCTTGAACTCCATTTTTATATGGGACCCTTATAAGCAAATGTATGCACCTGACGAAGGTGGATATCTAGATAGAGGGGGAGTTAGAGAGAGTGAGGGGGAGTTAGAGTGAGTGAGGGGGAGTTGTAGAGAGGGGTAGTTAGAAAGAGTGAGGGGTAGTTAGAGAGAGTGAGGGGGAGTTAGAGAGAGTGAGGGGGAGTTGGAGAGAGGGGTAGTTAGAGAGAGTGAGGGGTAGTTAGAGAGAGTGAGGGGTAGTTAGAGAGAGTGAGGGGGAGTTGTAGAGATGGGTAGTTAGAGAGAGTGAGGGGTAGTTAGAAAGAGTGAGGGGGAGTTGGAGAGAGGGGTAGTTAGAGAGAGTGAGGGCGAGTTGGAGAGAGGGGTAGTTAAAGAGAGTGAGGGGTAGTTAGAGAGAGTGAGGGGGAGTTTGAGAGAGAGAGGGGGAGTTAAAGAGAGTGAGGGGGATTTAGACAGAGTGAGGGGGAGAGAAATCTCTTTTGTGTAACCAACTAGAAATGTATCCTGCATATATTCTTATTTTTACTGGAAAGGGAACAATACGATTCAGGCATTATTAGCCTTAGGCAACATACAGTAAAAGAGGCCCAATACTCCTGTATATTACTCAACCATTGCTCAGGTCCGCA
This sequence comes from Ascaphus truei, assembly GCF_040206685.1. NCBI lineage: Eukaryota > Metazoa > Chordata > Amphibia > Anura > Ascaphidae > Ascaphus > Ascaphus truei. The sequence continues at coordinate 302,518,269 of NC_134487.1, read as the reverse complement.
TTGCTGCGTTATTGACTTAACGAGGCATTAATTTAAGTTAACGCCTCGTTAAGTGCTAACGGCTATCTTCAAAGCTCACTAACGCAGTATTAAGTGCTGTTTTCAGCCATAACCGGCCTTGCATTAACTGTCACGAACGTTAGTGTTCATTACATTCCTAAGAGGTGCTCCTTGTAACAATGTCTATGCACAGAGCTCCCTTATAGCTAACACAGGGACGTAACAATGCGTTCAGCCGATCATACCTAAAGGTGCATTATCTCCCTCCAGACCCTGAAATATGGCTTTTCTAGGATATAGAGTTCTGTTTTACTATAGTTTCAATTGCTAATGTATTTACAGATGAGGAGCATAAGCCATGCTATGTGACCACGAGGAAATATGTGGCCCGTCCACGGCCACAAGAGCAGTAAATATACTTTGCATATCCTATTAGCATATCTCCCACTGGTGCTCCTTTTTATGCACAGGTGCCTGGCTATGTGATCTCTGTCTCCTCCAGCAAAACCAGGGTCTGGAGGCAGCTAATGCCACCTTCAGGTAAGACAGGCATAAGTGCTAACTTAAAGCTCAAGACCAAGCAATATCCTACATGTGTGTTTTTTTTTTTAATAAATCAGTTCTGACCAATAAGAAAATACTTGCAGCATTTTTTTTAAACAACTCTGAATTACATTTTTAACGTATTATAATGTAACAAGCATTTTTCATTTCTATAGCAACCATTTACAAAGTCACATCCCCTTCCTCTTCTGAAACAGGCTCTGGCTCACCCCTTTTTGAGCCCGCCCTCTCTCTAGCAGTGCACCATTTGTATCTATCCAGTGATCTTCCCCACTAACTTTGCATTTTTCGTCCTCTTCTGCTGCACTGACAGCCATTTAGTGAACCCCCGAGCCGAATCTTCGCTGATTTATCAAAGGAGAACGAATTGATCATCAACTTGGCTAATTACTTATCATTGGCTGGATTGTATTGATGCATACATTAAAGGGGCGGGGGGAGAGAAATGGCAGCTTGGATTGCTGCTTTAACATGCCGTTAAGCCCATACTAATGAGATTACTGACTGCCCTTATTTTTGCATATAATTAGCTTTGTGGGTTCACATTAACCTCAGGGAATATGCCGTCCGTCACTGATTGTGATAACAGAATAGTATGAGCTCTGATGTAATTGAGCATTCTGGATCAGGCGCCATTGGTGCTTTTGGTTTCCATCAAGCAACTAGAGTGAAAGTTTGTGCCGGTACTATCATACTCGGCTGTTGGTTCTGTGGTACGTGTAACCTCAGTGGACCTCGAGATCACGTGAGCACTTCATTAGTTTGTTATACACTCAATGACGTTGAAATGATGTATTAAAATCTGAGAAACATAACTGGCTTGTACGCCCCTGGCCAGTGCCATAACTCTGTGACATCTATGTGATATACAATACTTCACTCGCTTGATGAATAATTGTATTTACATCTTGTAATAAGTCCCAATGCTACAGATCTGGAGCTTCCTGCAACCTTTTACCAAATGCACAAACACTTCCAGCAGTGCTGATCACAAACAGACACAGGCCACTGATAGAATGTCTCCAGAAGTATTTGCTTATTGTTTGAACATATATTGTTCAGATGAATCCCAGCTGTTGTTGCCTGCGTCAAACGTAACTGGATCGAAGGTTCAAAACTATGAGATGTCTTGAAATTCTTCAAATGTAATTGATCTCCCGTAAAACATGAACATGACATTTATACAGTACATCCAGACTTTCAGATTGTAAACTAGATTTACCACTTCATTAAGTATGTTTAAATCAGAAGGTTAAACATAAACTTTATTAGGTTACCAATTTAAAGGGTAAATGATACCCTTTCATACACAATTACTTTAAAGGAGAGTGCTACTAAAAGCTTTAGATATTAAATTGGAAAAGTCAGTTGGCTTTCTCGATTTCCTGCATGGACCAGTGTTGGGTATCTATGGTTACACAATAAATAGGTGACTTTACACAATATATTCATTGCTAAAAGCCATTTACAGCAAGATCTGTACAGAAGAAGCATGGTCACAGAAAATGGCATGTCTAATCAAGTAGAACAGTTAGAATCTGATGGTGTTAGATATTGTTTAGCACGGGGGTTGCCAACTCCAGTCCTCAAGGGTCACCCACAGGAAAGTCTTTGGCTGAGCCACTGATGGAGCCACCTGTGCTGAAGCAGGGACATTGTGAAAACCTGGCCGGTTGGTAGCCCTTAAGGGCTAGATTTGAACACCCCGGGTATACTACACATTAAAGCAGCGGTGCGCAATCTGTGGGGCGCGACCCCCAGGGGGGGCGCGAGACTGCCGACGGGGGGCGCGGGGTTTACAGAGGCCCCGCGCGCTTCCCGAAGGCACTTAAATTAAGTGCCGGGGGAGCTGCAGGGCCTCTGTAAACCATACTTACCCGTGGCTCCGGCGGCTTCCTCCCGGCGTCGCCATGGCAACGCGGCGTCAAAATGACGCTGCGAGGTCATGTGACGTCACGTTGCTATGGCAACGTGACGTCATTACGCCGGAGCGCGGGTAAGTTGGGGTTGGGGGGGGCGCGGGAGCGAGGGGACAGCCGTCAGGGGGGCGCAGGGAAAAAAGTTTGCGCCCCCCTGCATTAAAGCATGAGCACATCACCCTCAAGTTCATGAGCACACCACCCTCACGTTCATGAGCACATCACCCTCACGTTCATGACCACATCACTCTCACGTTCCTGAGCACATCACCCTCAAGTTCATGAGCACATCACACTCACGTTCATGAGCACATCACTCTCACGTTCCTGAGCACATCACCCTCAAGTTCATGAGCACATCACCCTCAAGTTCATGAGCACATCACCCTCACGTTCATGAGCACATCACCCTCACGTTCATGAGCACATCACCCTCACGTTCATGAGCACATCACCCTCACGTTCATGAGCACATCACCCTCACGTTCATGAGCACATCACCCTCACGTTCATGAGCACATCACACTCAGGTTCATGAGCACATCACCCTCAAGTTCATGAGCACATCACCCTCACGTTCATGAGCACATCACCCTCACGTTCATGAGCACATCACTCTCACGTTCCTGAGCACATCACCCTCACGTTCATGAGCACATCACTCTCACGTTCCTGAGCACATCACCCTCATGTTCATGAGCACATCACCCTCAAGTTCATGAGCACATCACCCTCAAGTTCATGAGCACATCACCCTCACGTTCATGAGCACATCACCCTCACGTTCATGAGCACATCACCCTCACGTTCATGAGCACATCACCCTCACGTTCATGAGCACATCACCCTCACGTTCATGAGCACATCACACTCACGTTCATGAGCACATCACCCTCAAGTTCATGAGCACATCACCCTCACGTTCATGAGCACATCACCCTCAAGTTCATGAGCACATCACCCTCACGTTCATGAGCACATCACCCTCAAGTTCATGAGCACATCACCTCACGTTCATGAGCACTTCACCCTCACGTTCATGAGCACATCAACCTCACGTTCATGAGCATATCACCCTCACGTTCATGCGCACATCACCCTCACGTTCATGAGCACATCACCCTCACGTTCATGAGCACATCACCCTCACGTTCATGAGCACATCACCCTCACGTTCATGCGCACATCACCCTCACGTTCATGAGCACATCACCCTCACGTTCATGAGCACATCGCCCTCATGTTCATGAGCACATCGCCCTCACGTTCATGAGCACATCGCCCTCACGTTCATGAGCACATCACCCTCACGTTCATGAGCACACCACCCTCACGTTCATGAGCACATCACCCTCACGTTCATGAGCACATCACCCTCACATTCATGAGCACATCACCCTCACGTTCGCACATCACCCTCACGTTCATGAGCACATCACCCTCACTTTCATGAGCACATCACCTCACGTTCATGAGCACATCACCTCACGTTCATGAGCACATCACCCTCACGTTCATGAGCACATCACCTCACGTTCATGAGCACATCACCCTCACGTTCATGAGCACATCACCCTCACGTTCATGAGCCCATCACCCTCACGTTCATGCGCACATCACCCTCACGTTCATGAGCACATCACCCTCACGTTCATGCGCACATCACCCTCAAGTTCATGAGCACATCACCCTCACGTTCATGAGCACACCACCCTCACGTTCATGAGCACATCACCCTCACGTTCATGAGCACATCACCCTCACGTTCATGAGCACACCACCCTCACGTTCATGAGCACATCACCCTCACGTTCATGAGCACATCACCCTCACGTTCATGAGCACATCACCCTCACGTTCGCACATCACCCTCACGTTCATGAGCACATCACCCTCACTTTCATGAGCACATCACCTCACGTTCATGAGCACATCACCTCACGTTCATGAGCACATCACCCTCACGTTCATGAGCACATCACCTCACGTTCATGAGCACATCACCCTCACGTTCATGAGCACATCACCCTCACGTTCATGAGCCCATCACCCTCACGTTCATGCGCACATCACCCTCACGTTCATGAGCACATCACCCTCACGTTCATGCGCACATCACCCTCAAGTTCATGAGCACATCACCCTCACGTTCATGAGCACATCACCCTCAAGTTCATGAGCACATCACCCTCACGTTCAGGAGCACATCACCCTCACGTTCAGGAGCACATCACCCTCACGTTCATGAGCACATCACCCTCACGTTCATGAGCACATCACCCTCACGTTCATGAGCACATCACCCTCACGTTCATGAGCACATCACCCTCACGTTCATGACCACATCACCCTCACGTTCATGAGCACATCACCCTCACGTTCATGAGCACATCACCCTCACGTTCATGCGCACATCACCCTCACGTTCATGAGCACATCACCCTCACGTTCATGAGCACATCACCCTCACGTTCATGAGCACATCACCCTCACGTTCATGAGCACATCACCCTCACGTTCATGCGCACATCACCCTCACGTTCATGAGCACATCACCCTCACGTTCATGAGCACATCACCCTCACGTTCATGAGCACATCACCCTCACGTTCATGAGCACATCACACTCAGGTTCATGAGCACATCACCCTCAAGTTCATGAGCACATCACCCTCACGTTCATGAGCACATCACCCTCACGTTCATGAGCACATCACCCTCATGTTCATGAGCACATCACCCTCACGTTCCTGAGCACATCACCCTCATGTTCATGAGCACATCACCCTCACGTTCATGAGCACATCACCCTCAAGTTCATGAGCACATCACCCTCACGTTCATGAGCACATCACCCTCACGTTCATGAGCACATCACCCTCACGTTCATGAGCACATCACCCTCACGTTCATGAGCACATCACCCTCACGTTCATGAGCACATCACACTCACGTTCATGAGCACATCACCCTCAAGTTCATGAGCACATCACCCTCACGTTCATGAGCACATCACCCTCAAGTTCATGAGCACATCACCCTCACGTTCATGAGCACATCACCCTCAAGTTCATGAGCACATCACCTCACGTTCATGAGCACTTCACCCTCACGTTCATGAGCACATCAACCTCACGTTCATGAGCATATCACCCTCACGTTCATGCGCACATCACCCTCACGTTCATGAGCACATCACCCTCACGTTCATGAGCACATCACCCTCACGTTCATGAGCACATCACCCTCACGTTCATGCGCACATCACCCTCACGTTCATGAGCACATCACCCTCACGTTCATGAGCACATCGCCCTCACGTTCATGAGCACATCGCCCTCACGTTCATGAGCACATCACCCTCACGTTCATGAGCACACCACCCTCACGTTCATGAGCACATCACCCTCACGTTCATGAGCACATCACCCTCACGTTCATGAGCACATCACCCTCACGTTCGCACATCACCCTCACGTTCATGAGCACATCACCCTCACTTTCATGAGCACATCACCTCACGTTCATGAGCACATCACCTCACGTTCATGAGCACATCACCCTCACGTTCATGAGCACATCACCTCACGTTCATGAGCACATCACCCTCACGTTCATGAGCACATCACCCTCACGTTCATGAGCCCATCACCCTCACGTTCATGCGCACATCACCCTCACGTTCATGAGCACATCACCCTCACGTTCATGCGCACATCACCCTCAAGTTCATGAGCACATCACCCTCACGTTCATGAGCACATCACCCTCAAGTTCATGAGCACATCACCCTCACGTTCAGGAGCACATCACCCTCACGTTCAGGAGCACATCACCCTCACGTTCATGAGCACATCACCCTCACGTTCATGAGCACATCACCCTCACGTTCATGAGCACATCACCCTCACGTTCATGAGCACATCACCCTCACGTTCATGACCACATCACCCTCACGTTCATGAGCACATCACCCTCACGTTCATGAGCACATCACCCTCACGTTCATGCGCACATCACCCTCACGTTCATGAGCACATCACCCTCACGTTCATGAGCACATCACCCTCACGTTCATGAGCACATCACCCTCACGTTCATGAGCACATCACCCTCACGTTCATGAGCACATCACCCTCACGTTCATGAGCACATCACCCTCACGTTCATGAGCACATCACCCTCACGTTCATGCGCACATCACCCTCACGTTCATGAGCACATCACCCTCACGTTCATGAGCACATCCCCCTCACGTTCATGAGCACATCACCCTCACGTTCATGAGCACATCACCCTCACGTTCATGCGCACATCACCCTCACGTTCATGAGCACATCACCCTCACGTTCATGAGCACATCGCCCTCACGTTCATGCGCACATCACCCTCACGTTCATGAGCACATCACCCTCACGTTCATGCGCACATCACCCTCACGTTCATGAGCACATCACCCTCACGTTCATGAGCACATCACCCTCACGTTCATGAGCACATCCCCCTCACGTTCATGAGCACATCCCCCTCACGTTCATGAGCACATCACCCTCACGTTCATGAGCACATCACCCTCGCGTTCGCACATCACCCTCACGTTCATGAGCACATCAAGCCAAAGGACACACAACATAGAAAACAAAATGCAGTAAATGTATTAGAGAAAGGGGCCATCAGACAAGTAGAGGTGGGCGAATTTTGGGTGCGGAATTGGACCCGCTGCGGATCGGCTGGTTCCTTTGGTCCGTGGATCTCTGCGGATCAGTCATAAAAATGGCGATTCAGCTTCCGCGGATTTTTTTTTTTTTTTTAAACCAACAATCCACCCGTGGATTCCGCAATCCGCTAACGAATTTAAATAATCCCATCCGCGGATTCAGCCATCCTTAAAATCCGTCACCAGATTGTGGAATCCGCGGATAGATCGTTAAAATCCACCAGCAGATTGTATCCAATGGCGGTTTTGGATGAATCCGCGCGGATTGAAACTGGAACCATCCGTCTGCGGATTCTACAGCCCAGAATGGATTTTGAATGGCAAATTCTGAAGAATCTGGGAAACGGACTTGGACTGGTTCCCCCATCTCTACAGACACGTAAATGCAAGAGGGGAGTACTTCAAGCTTAATGCAAGCAGGAATGAACCAGACCCTCTCTTTAGGTGTTTTGATAAAAAAAAAAAAAAAGTCTTCACCATCGCCCTAACGTCCAGTCAGATGAAAGGAAATAAAGACGTGCTAAAGCCTAGCAACGTTTAGTAAAAATGGACCTTAGATTGTAACGGTAAAATCTGTTATACACACAACGACATAGTAAGGCTTAAAATCTAAACCTTGCAATATAATAATCTCTGACGGTCTGATGTCTCTGAGTACTCTTGAACATTTCCTTTTTATTAACTCTGTTCGTAAAATAATGCCTCGTGCTATAGTTGGCTTTCATTATATTTGTTGATGGCCCATCTTTTGTATTCAGTCATTTATTCTCTGCGGGGGTGTTCCACTGTGTTTGGCTGCAGCTTCTGCCGAAACACATCTTCCTACCTGCAATCTCCCGTCTGGCTTTAGTGCACTTTCCCAGCCATTCCTTTGATGCATCTGTTTGCACAGTTTTGCCAAGAATTTAGATCATTTTCCCCCAGCTTTCTGCAATGGTTTTTTTCTATGACATCGGCCCTTTTTAATCCATTGAGCCATAATCACTCAAACTACAGTAAGAGCATCAGCGTCGGTCTTGAAAATGTGAAAATAGGAAGAACACACCAGCAGTACAAGCCCGTAATTCTTGACACTTCTGTGTACTCAATTAAATGATATACCCAGAGCAATACAGGGTAAACTAAACTCCTAGAAAAATAGAAGGGTAACCAGCAGCACACTACTGGAACAAAAAGAGTGGGGCGCCATAAACTGATAGGAAAACTTGCTTTGTCTATAATGGAGTAATGCAGCTGACAGTATATTTAACTATTAAATGATGAGCAGAGAATGTCCTTATTAGCCATAGCTGACTGTCATACAATGTTTTTTTTAAAAATCACATAGTGGTGATTGCATCAAAAGGATTTGGTTTTCCATGAGAAATTCTAAAGTGTTTCATGTACAGTTCAGGTGGAATAGTTACTGTATGTTTGTTCTAGAAGCTCAACATTCACTGTAACCTATTCCGTTATTGCCAATTGCCATTTGACAGACCCCTGTATTTGCAGTGTGCTCTAGTTAGTAACATTCTTACCCAAACAATCATCTGTTTGTAGAGATCCATGAAGTGCGTCTGTGGTCAAGTAAGGCCTGGGACATAGCAGGTTCAGCCGCGCTGAGTCACGCTCCTGCTCATCCTCGCCTGCTCAAAATGATGCTTTTTTCTGTCCTGGCAGGCGAGGCAGTGAGCGCGCTCTGGGGGCGGGGCTGAGGTGGGGTGGAGGCGGAGCAGAGGTGTGTCAGGAGACGGAGCGGGAGGCGGGGCTAGTCCCTCGCTCCCATTGGATGTGAGCGGTCACGTGACCGCTCCTCCGCTTCCCCGAGCGGCAAATTTGAAACTTGCCTGTCTCTGCAAATTTTCGGAGCCTCCGCACGCATGCGGAAGGGGATACTATAGCCACGCTGATGACAATTGCAGGGGGTTAGTGCATCTGCTCAGCGCGGCTCAACGAAGCTGAACCTACTATGTCCCAGGCCTAATAGACAAATATATCATACATATAACACACTTTTAGGCATTCAGTGCTGTTTCATGCCATGTCTAGAGATCATTCTTTCCATTCCTGTGCCAGCTAAGTGCACTTTACCTGCTACCAATGTCATAGCAATGTCATAGCAATGTCATACCAATGTCATAAATATAAAGGTACGAAATACTGAGCTGTATGTTTTTAGAAGCAAATACTCATGTGAAATCTGGAAAAGAACATAGTGCATACAGATATTTGGATAATGATATTTTTGCGTATATTACTTACAAAGAACATGCATAAAAGAAGTATGATATAGACACATTTAGTGCCATTTTTAATTAAAAAAACTAAATACAAAAAGACCTAAGAGTCTGATTCTACAACCAATCCGGCCGTATTTTTGGGTGAATTTCCCCATCGACCTTAATGAGGATTTTCGTCATGAAACAGCCCGATCTGTGGTTTTGGTACATATAGAGTCAGCCCCTAAATGTGATAATTAAGCCTGTATTTATTAAGTTGCACTATTCCATAAGGCACATTAGAGATCATTCAAGTCAAGTGTCTGCCACAGCAAGAAGGGACCTTATGGGATAGGACTGCTTAGTAAATATGGACATTAATGCTTTCTTCAATCAGTTTACAGTCTCACTTTGAGGACATTTAGGGTTAGGTCCATATAGCTTAGTTAAATCACAGGAAGAGATGCGGTGCATGGCCAGCCAAAAGGAAGAGACCGAGAGGTGCACTCCAATAGAAAAAAACAAAATTATTAGTATCATGGATAGAAACCGGTAAGTGAAAACCACCTGCGCGTTCCGCATCTGTGCATTATTTAAGGCTTACAAACAGATAAAAACCCAGCACATATAAAGCCTCCATGCCGATGATGTCACTCACCAGCGCAGAACATCCTCCATATGGACTGGCGCCCCCTGTGAAAAACGTCATCACGCCTGGATCTCAGACTTTAGCAAAACATATGTAGTTTATTGACCAGAACAATCCAATCTTGTGGACAATCTTCAATCCATTTCTAAAAAACATATAGGGGCTTATTCTGTATGGCAGCGATTCCCAACCAGGGTTCCGTGGAACCATGGGGCTCCTTGAAGCAGTCTCAGGGGTTCCTCCTATGGACCACCGACCCATCACCCCCCCCTGGGGGAGGTTTTTTTGGTATGTATTTTGTAGGGTGGATTGAGAGTGGGGTAATTGACGGAAGGTAGGGGCGAGTGAGAGAAGAGAGGGGGGCAGGAGGGAGTGAGTGAGGAAAATAGGGAGTAAGAGTGAGACGCAAGGCGGGAGGGGGAGAGTTCGTGAGATAGATGGGAGAGAAATACATGGGTAAAAGGTGGGAAATAGAGGTGGCTCGTGAGGTGTGAAATGTTGTGACTGACCCCTGTCGAACCTAATATGTGTCAACCACATGGGGGTTCCCCGAGATTTTTCTAAATACTTCAAGGGTTCTTCCAAACAAAAAAGGTTGGAAATCACTGCTGTATGGTGTGATAAGCGCAGATGACGTGCTATCGCATGAAATGTCCCATTTACATTAATGGGGCTTTTATCACACCTTACAGAATATGCCCCATAATCTGTTAAAAACAATACTTCATAAATACATATACCTCCGTTTATGCATATCTGAAAACTTAACTTTGTTAATTAGGTCTGGGGTTCTCCAAACATTCCTTTTCTCAGGAATAAAATATATAGCAGAAATACCAAAAATATGTGTATGTACTGCATCAGGGAGAAACATTTAGGGCCTCATTCTGTAAGCGTCGATAAGGCACTTATCGACCAAAATGCCTACTCGTAGTAAGCCTCGATAATATGCCTTGTCGCAATGCACCCCCAGGGACAACCTGAGAAGGCTATTCGGATGTACGCAATCCTCGACGACTAGAGCAACCGATCACTGGTCAGGTCAGAGTTCTTCGACATGTTTAACATACAAGACGGTGCTTCTCCTTACACTCTCAGAATGTGCGCAGGGCGAATGGAGACCACAGGAAGAAGAGTGAATGGCTACACCATATGCTCAATAGACGGCAAAGTGAACATGCCCCTTCCCACACTCATCGAGTGCAGCCACATGGCCACAAACAGGGACGAGATTCCCACACCAGACGTGGCACTCCATTACCCCCACCTCAAAGGAATAGCCAACCACATCCGGCCGGTAGAACAAGGCGCCAAGATCCTGCTGCTGCTCGGTAGGGACATCATGAGGGTACATAAAGTCCGTAAACAGCATAACGGACCCCACAACGCGCCATAAGCCCAAAGACTCGACCTAGGATGGGTGATAGTGGGCAACTCGCGCACCAACAAAGAGCACGGGCAAGACTAAGTTGATGCCCGCAGAACGGTGGTGACAGAATGTGGACACACATCTCTCTCTGAACCATGTCTTGGCCATCTCCAAGCGACCGAAGGGCCAAGTGAAGAGAAGAGACAAGGTCATACCCCTGAGACCAACAAAAACGTCCTCGCATCAGGGGGATGTGACAATGGCCTGGGATGCTCAGCAGTCCAGACAGCTAAGGATGAGGAGTCGATTCCACCGAAGGAAGAAAGTAATCTCCCAAAGGTGACCGATGAAGGGATCGTCCAAAAGGTAACGAACGATCAAACAGTCCTCTCGCGAGCAGTGACACGACTAAGACGTACAGTTGTTCCTCTCCACAGAGTATCAAGCGACAAAGCAACCAACTGCCACGGCTGGCATAGCCGCAAAAGATTGCGCCCCACAGGTGAAGCCACAGTGTCAAAAGGACTGTCCTCTCACACATCCAAAAAGAGACAGCCACAGAGACATTTCATAAAGGGTTTTACTAGGGCAAAAGAGACTGTTCTTCGTTACGTCCGGGGAGACAATAACCTCCCGATGGCAGTCAACAAAGAAACACAAAAGCGTTTCACCAAACTACGCGGAGATGTTCTCGTGCAAGAGAAATGTACCGATGAACTACGGTGCACAGCGTTCCAGACAACAAGGAACGATGACAAGCAAACACCATCAAGGGAAGATAGAGGATTCCCGAGGTTAACAGTCAAGGAGCTCTCTAAAGACGGACTAAGCAGTTGGGTGACTCCGCTACCAGTCCGTTCACCAAAAAGACGCCTCCTGAACAATAGAGAACCTGTCATCTCTAGGCTCACTTCGCTCCGCCGCAACCCACAAAGGGAGCCGGAGACCAAAAGCAACTTTGTGGCCTTCATCCAGAAGATATTCTTTACTGGCTATGCAAAGCCAGCACCTCTAATGGAGGAAGGTGAAGAATGTCGGTACCTCCAATCACCTGGGGCCTATCACCCTCAGGAACCCGATCAAATCCGGGTAATGCTCAACCCTAGCGCTCAGCTCCAGGGAGTCTCCCTGAACGACGCCCTCCTCACTGGACCAGACTTGACGATCAGTCTTCCAGGGACATTAATCCGCTTCCGCAAGGAACCAAAAGCCATCTCCTCCCGCCAAACGCCAGGTGATAGGATGACAAACTACCATGACTGGCACATCCACGAGGTGATGCACTCTGTAGAGAGAACTACAAAATCAAAGGGACTGTTCTCTCACAAAGTTGAAAGGAAACAGTGCCGGAGACTCTTACAAAAGACATTGTGTTGCATCAAGCTAACCAAGAGCTGTGCAGCCACCCGGCTTCCCTTACTGGAAGGTTGGCCAAAGAACTTTAACGCCAGTGGTACCGGCCGGTATCACCTTGCTATGGGAATATGGACTTTTGCATTGTTATATTATGTTTGCATTGCACATATGTTCCACGTAGCATATTATATAGTGGTATCTACAGATACCAGACGGGGAGTGTCATGGAACAGGTATACCCCTGTCTACATTTCTGTTTCACCCCCCCCTTTTTTCTCGCAGCCCTGCTTGTCAGCTTATTAGTGCCAGCTGTATGTGTTTGGTTCTGCACACAAAACACAGTGCTATTTCCTCTCTCCCAGCAGCTTGCTGTGTTAAAGATGCTACATTATTGATACATGTTGTAGCTTCCCCAGACACTCCTGTGAGTTGCCATGGCAGCCCCAGCCTTTCTCTCAAATGGGCTAGTCTGCTTTCTCCCCCTCTGCTCTGGCCATGGATGGTCTGCCCCCAGACTATCTTACTACCCAGCAGACATTGCTTTTTCCTTTCCACCATTTTCTCTGGACTCGTGAGTACCTGGCTGTAACCCCTGTAATGGTGATGCAGAATGATCTTTTCACCTCCCTTGACTACTGAGCACACACAGAGATACCTACACTTCTACACAAGCAACTGTATTTACCTACTTTCCCCAAAATAGAGTAAGAAAAGAAACAGACCTTGTCGTGCTTGGAAAAGAGGGCGAGTTGACACTATCTGAGCTAAGTCATCACCACGTGACCCTCTGGCTTCCAGAATAAGACTCGAGATGGATTCCGAGATCCCTGTCCTCCCTGGGGTTGCCAGGTAGCTTCTGCAAAAATCCTGGACACAATGGTGAAAAATGTGGCGCGCTCGAAAAAGTCGGTGAGGAGGTATGTTATTAATAAATGATCAGACCGTTATGTCATTTGTTCTAAATTTCACTCCAAGTTTTCACCAATTTCATATTCTATTTTGTAAAAAATTCTGGTGAGAGGTTTTGGGATTGAGCGCCCTCCCAGCATTTTTTACAGAATAGAATATGAAATAGTGCAAATTGGGGCATACTTGGAGTGACATTTAAAAAAAATGACATAACGGTCAGATAATCTATAAATAACATACCTGCAGTCATACTGTACACGACGAGCAATACTGCTCTTAATGCTCCTCTCCCACTAGTTCCAAGATTGTTGCAACCCCCCTGATCCTCTCACCCCCCTCATCCTCTCACCCTTCCTCTCACCCCCCCTCATCCTCTCACACATCTTCTCACTCCCCTCATCCTGTCATATCCCCTCCCCATATCTTCTCAACCCCTCACCACCACCCCCCTCCTCCTTCCTCATCCTCCTCTCACACCACCACCCCCCCTTCTCCTCCTTCCTCACCACCACCACCCCCTCCTGCAGCACTCTTAATTACAGATCTCAGCCCTCATCACAGCAGCATTGCAATCTCTGCAGCACTCTTATTTACAGATCATCCCCAAGAAGGCAGAGCAGGTTACTTATTCACTGGCATGATTTAATATGCAATGTAATGCTGGATTTTGAAGTCTAAATTTGAAAGCTACTGTACTGATAATGGCAGGGAGGGGGAGGGGGTGAGAGGATGAAGGGATGGCGGGTAACAGAGGATGAAGGGAGGGGGGATGGGGGGATGAGAGAGGAGGAAGGGAGGGGTGAAAGGACAAGGGGGAGTAGGAGAGTGAGAGGACAAGGGGGGAGAAAGAGAGGATAAGGAGGGTTGCAACAATCTTGGAATTTGTGTGAGGAGCAGTAAGATCAGTATTGCTCGCCATGTACAGTATGACTGTAGGTCAGTTATTTCTAAGTGAACTGACCATTACCTCATTTGTTCTAAATTTCACTCCAAGCGTGCACCAATTTGCATCAATTTGCACAATTTCATATTCAATTTCCTAAAACAATCCTCGGAAGGGCGCTCCCCCCCACTCCCACCCATTCCCTCCCACTCCCTCCCAAGACTCCTCCGCAGATTTTTTACGAAATAGGATATAAATTGGTGCAAATTGGTGAATACTTGGAGTGAAATTTAGAACAAATGACATAAGTCAGATCATTTATAAATAACATTCTTCCCCATCAACGATTCCCGCGCGCGTCGCACCTTTCACCATTGTGTCCTGTATTTTTGGACAAGCCACCTGGCAACCCTATGTGTGTACAAGCACCGCCCCTCAATGGGGCTGGGCCCAGTACGCACCTTCGCGTGGAAGGCGCAGCCGCGCCGCAATATAAGATTTTTCAAAGACGCTGAAATTGAGTTTGCAGTTTGCGACGGAGACGGTTCAGCCAATGAGGGCCAACCAGCCGCGTGAGGTCATGGCCACCCCCCTGCAAACCCCCCGCCACGCCCCCTCCTACCATAAACTCTCCCTCTCTCGCAGGACCGCAGATCGCGGTGCAGCGCTGGGCACGCACCGGCCCCCCCGCCGGGCGCGCGTGCTGCAGTGCTGACTGGGACCGCAGCCATAGGTTACGGCCCCGGAGTCGGCACTTCATGCGCGCCTGCCAGGCTGGCGGCGCGTACGGCTGTGATCGCCAGTCTGCAGAGCTACAGGGGGAGAGACGGTGTGGGGGGGAGCGTGACGGGGTCGTGGCCATGATGGGGGCATGGCTGTGACATCACCCGGCAGGTTTGCCCTCATTGGCTAACCGCCTGTGTAGGAGAATTTAGCAACACTGCAGGCCTTAGGCTGAGGTGCCACTGCACTCGCCGGCTCGCCCGCCTCGCATCCTGGCGGCTTGTGCACGGCACTTCACCGCAATCTGTGGTCAGTAATTTTTAGGCGCGGGGGGCGTGGCCAAAACGGGTCGAGTGGGCACAGCCATGATGGGAGGGAGCTTTGCAACAACAACAAAAACCTGTGGTTTCCCCTGAAAGCAGGCACAGTGCGGCTGCTTTATTATTAGCTCGGGGACTGAAAAAGGAAAAACAAACCCTTCCGTTATAGCCCAGTCAGAGGCAATTCTCTGCATCGACATGACACAGCAAGAGCCTTCCCCCTCCCCCCAATATTTAATAGCTACCAGCAGCCATGATAATAGTAATCAAACTAATTTATTTGCAATGGAATGGAAAGGGGGGAGAAGCTGCATATGATAGGGAAATTCATTGCTTCCAGCAGTTGTGAAGGAGAATGAACCAGCAGTTTCTATTCCGAGGCGAATCTCTGGTAACATGCACATAAACATGTTCCTGATTGGATCCCTGGCGCACCACGTGACGAGTTGCCGCACGGGATCACAATCCTGTTGTAGCCCCTGCTGGCTGACGCGTCACAGTGTGCAGTGAGCCAGGAAGCGAGGCATCACCGGGGACAGCTAGGGAGGAGGTAAGGGGCTGGTGAAAGGTGCGGTCGCGCGCCGCCGGCTGCAGCGAAAACATAGCCATAGTAATGGGTAGGCCTTAGCAACCATGCAGGCCTTATTAAGGCTGCAGGCCTTATCAACACTGCAAGTCTTAGCAATTCTGCATTAGCAACGCTACAGGCCATAGTAACGCTGCAAGCTCTTGCTGCAGGCCTTAGGCTACGGCCCGTTCTCGGCACTTCACGCGCGCCTGCCAGGCTAGCGGTGCGTACAGCTGTGATCCCCAGTCTGTGCAGAGCTGCAGGGGGAAAGACGGTGTGGGGGGGGTGGAGCGTAACAGGGGCGTGGTGGGGGGGCAAGGCCGTGACGTCACCCGGGAGGTTTGCCCTCATTGGCTGAACCGCTGGGGGCGTGGCCAGCGCTCCGTCGCCAGTTCTGAAGACAGTTTTACTGTCTTCAGAAAAATCTGGTCGGGCAACACGGTGGCCAAGGCAGCAAGCGGGCCCCAATGAGGGGCGGTTCTTGTCCCTGCAGCATACGCCATAGCGTGCGCTGCCGCAGGCACCGGGGACCTAGCCTTAGCCATGCTGCAGGCAGTTTTCCCTCACGATTGCTGGTTCCATTTTAGGAGCCCCTATTCTATACTCATTCAGGATGATTTGAGGAGCTTTAATATGGCACAATATGATTTCCTATACATTTAAATTGTCAACATATTTTCATCAGAAAATGTTTTTTTCATGCTGTGCAATAATTTAAAGAATAAGGCTCAATAAAAGTTTGCATATGCAATAAAACATGGCATTGAACATATAATCATTTGAAGACTTCCCTAATTATGATTAACATTGAAAATGATACTGATCCTGATACTGGCACTTAGGGGAATTTAACAAAGACACTACATAAGGTATATTTTTACATTTTGATCTCTGATGTTTTTTCAAGCAAAAAAATCCACTCACATAAAAAAAAAAAAGCCCTAGATATTAATTAAAGTTAAATAAAAACTTATGTAAATAAAAAAAATATCATACATTCCTTCCGCTTAAAAGAGGACGTCATATTTCATAACTTTACCCCATCATAAATTGTTGAAAACACCAACTATCTCACAGAATATATATATATAATTGTTTATGATGACATTTACATAACTACAATATGATACAAAATAAGCAAAAATAGTCCAGACATTCACACGGAATCTAAAAGAAGAAACATTTTATGACTGCATCTTTCCCCCCCATTTATATTCATAATGAGGCATGAAACATGTCTTTTAGAAGCATCAATGAATAGAAAACAATAAAATAGAATATTTTCATTGATTGTAAGGTCAATTTGTGCAAATAGTAGCATCAAAACCCTTGTTAGACTTACAGTAGCTTTTATTATTGTTTCTACATAACGAAACATTTATTTGGCAATGATTAATATTCCAAATATCCCCATTTAATTGTGTTGTTCTCCATTGGTTGGTGTCAGAGTGACTGAACAAAAGGCAAAGATAAGACCCCTACGCATGATCTCAGTGTAGCCCCCTGTAAACAGAACGGGCTATATATCTTTCTCCTACTGTGGTAGGTCCTGTTAAGGGCAGGTGCCAGTAGTAATCATGGGTTTTCCCCCTTCACGCTCTGCCCTGAGTGATAGATGCAGGCCCCTGACTCTGCTGCAGGCATGAGACAGAGGGGAGGTCCTGCTGACATCATGAGGGGTGGGGCTGACTCTATTTAGTAGCCAGTTCCTGTGAGGACGGTGGCACTCTTGTTATGTGGGAGTTGGAGGAGAGAAGTTCTGTCCTGGGACCAGGAGTGAGAGACTACGGTCCTAAGAGTTTGGAGAGTGAGCGGAGCTAGAGTGGACCAATGCCCCTCACCCTACTGAGGGGGTGAGGGGGAGAATCTACCCCCACTCAGAGGATACCCTCTGAGGTGGGCATTGGGGGTATTGAGGCCCCCCACAGACCATCCTGCAGGAGTACAGTCTGGAGGAGAGGAGAGGAGGAGGAAGTCTGGTGTACCTTTGGAGTAAGAAAAATGGCTACCGCTCACCTTTAGTGTCCTACTATATACATGTGCTGGTATATGAGAGATAGGGTGCATACGGGAAGAATATTCTAGAATACGGTGAAAGTACCTTTGGAGTGCCCTGGGCATATAACCTGTCGTGTACTGCTGCTGCTGTGTGCCAGATAGAGACAATAAAGACACTGCTGCTTTTACATAAGACTGTGTGATTCTGGAGCATTCACCCTGGGACTAGGGTTATTCTTCTATAAGGGTCCTACCCCACATCCCTGGGAAGTTATAGAGGATGGAGGTGCTGCATCACTAGGAGAATGGAGGCAACTACCCCAGAAGCCTGGTCCTGTGTCCCCAACATCACCGCGGGAAGCTCAGGCCCTCCTGTTACCGGCAGGTATGCACCACCAAAGCACATGTAGCCAGCCCTCACTACACCCTAGATATGGTATCTGTGTCTGGGGAGGGGGGGGTATGGGTTACATTTGGAGGTGATCTGCTGAGATCAGAAACAGGACAGGCTTTCAGCGAAGCAGAACGGGAAGAGTGAAGTGCACTCTCCGTGCAAGTGCTGGAGAAAGTAGGGCATGTCATACCAGGGGTAGTCAGGGGAGTGGAGACTCCCGCACAGTACGCCCTGGGTGCCCTAATAGGGTGGCGTAAGATGGGTGCCTAGCTATAGCTGTTCTAGTCCCTTGAGGCAGATAGTGTGAGGCAACTGGGGGGGTTAGCCTGTTAACTTGTCCAGGGACCATGGCCCAGGGCCCGCACTATGAGTGGCCAAAAGTAGGGACGCCCGTACTTAGGGAGATGCCAGGTACACTAGCCAGCACCCACATAAAACGCACCACAGAGCACTTGCAGGAACAGTCACCGAGTACAGTGCATAGAGAAGGCGTTCTGCCTAGCCTGGGGTATGCCACCTCATATCAGTGGGCACAGTCAGAAAGCATGCAGAGAGCATCCGGGAGTGTTAAGGAGCCAGTGGAGGTCCGTCAGTGTCTAGGAACGTGTTACACCGTAGACACTGAGAATAGTGCACATTTACATGTGGTGGGCTCATCGAAGATGGCAGCCGTCACTACATGTGCTCCACGGAGCAAAGAAGAATCCAAAATGGCGACAAACGCGCCATCCAAGGCCCAGCAGTTAGCAGCCGAACTAAAATGGCGATTCCCGCCAATCCTGGAGCGCGCACGTGAATCGTGCAAAGAGACTGTACGAGAAATGTGGCGGGAGATGTGCAGGGGTTTGGCGCCAAACCCAGATCCCCTGCAAGAGGAGCGGCGCGAAAGCCCACCCACCTGTGATGTGACTGGCCAACAAACCAGGCCACGTCACACTGAAAGAAGGAGTGCCCCGCCTCTTGTTTCCACCAGAGGGAGGGGGCACAAGGAGAGCCAATCAGGAGAGCCTTCCCCAGCAAAGGGAGGGACAGGAAGGAGGAGCTTCACTTCTGCCTGACATTCGAGGAGCAAGGAGCTGAAACATTGAACTGTTCCACCCCTGAGCTAGAAATGTCCGAACTGAGCACCACGATTTACCAGTTACCAGGAGGCTTACTGGTAGTGGCGGTTGAGGGCCACGAATACCTCCGGTGTCTGTGCGTCCACTGTGGGATACCCGGAGCGGTCCCAAGCACTAAGGCACGATGCCCTCAATGCAGCACGTACTACCTGTGGCCTAACGAGCCATGGCCACTGATTGAGACCCCGCGGTGTGCCTCTCCGTGAACACTAACGGAGGTGGCGGAGACGAAAGACAAGGCTGCCCAAGTTCCCCGTTTCAACCATACGGGAAGAACCAAGGCCCAGCCAGCTACAGAGCCGAGAGAACCGTCGGCGGAGAAGAGCGCGACCGCAGTGGAGGTACCGGAGCGGGCCTGTTTCGTACCAATACCCACTGACGGTATCGCCCAAGAACCCGGTGACTCCCTTGCGGAGGATCCGATAGTAATATCCTCGGAGGAAGAGGTTGGCGTACCATCGGTGGCGATGCGCCTACCGGCGAACCACCCCAGCGGTAATAAAGAGGAGCAGACGAGTCCAGACACCTTCCGACGGTGAGCGCTGGTGCGGCCTGAGGCCCGTAGCAGTCCCACGGCCGTGGTGACTCCCAGTGTGGTGGAGAAGGCGTCCGAGATGACTCCAGAGGACCCCGAGCACAGCAGCCTGCAGCGGAGCGGCAAGGAGACTCCATCACCCCCTTACTTCCGCCAGGCGAAGACGGCACCTGCAGAGGACGAGAAGGAGAGGCTTGCGGCCTACTTGTCCATCCGCGAACCGGATGTTCCACCACCGCCCCTTCCGGTCTTCGACACACTTCCGGTGCGTGACCACCGAGCGGATGGAGATTCCGCGGGCACCGGCGATGAGCGCCCCTGCAACACCCCCAGCCGCACCTCACACCCGGCCCGCCATCTGCCGCGAAACCCACCGGCCACACCCGGGCCGCAACCTCCATCCGCACCCCCACTGGATCAGTCCCTCACACCCGCATTACCACCCCGCCTCGAAGCGCACCATCAGCCCCTCTCACCGTCGCCTCTCACGGCCGCCGCATACTCCAGGCCGTCGCCTCTCTCCCGCACACTTCCGGCCCTCGCCTCTCTCCCGCACACTCCCGGCCCTCGCCTCTCTCCCGCACACTCCCGGCCCTCGCCTCTCTCCCGCACACTTCCGGCCGTCGCCTCTCTCCCGCACACTTCCGGCCCTCGCCTCTCTCCCGCACACTCCCGGCCCTCGCCTCTCTCCCGCACACTTCCGGCCCTCGCCTCTCTCCCGCACACTTCCGGCCCTCGCCTCTCTCCCGCACACTCCCGGCCCTCGCCTCTCTCCCGCACACTTCCGGCCCTCGCCTCTCTCCCGCACACTTCCGGCCCTCGCCTCTCTCCCGCACACTCCCGGCCCTCGCCTCTCTCCCGCACACTCCCGGCCCTCGCCTCTCTCCCGCACACTCCCGGCCCTCGCCTCTCTCCCGCACACTCCCGGCCCTCGCCTCTCTCCCGCACACTTCCGGCCCTCGCCTCTCTCCCGCACACTCCCGGCCCTCGCCTCTCTCCCGCACACTCCCGGCCCTCGCCTCTCTCCCGCACACTTCTGGCCCTCGCCTCTCTCCCGCACACTCCCGGCCCTCGCCTCTCCCGCACACTTCCGGCCCTCGCCTCTCTCCCGCACACTCCCGGCCCTCGCCTCTCTCCCGCACACTCCCGGCCCTCGCCTCTCTCCCGCACACTCCCGGCCCTCGCCTCTCTCCCGCACACTCCCGGCCCTCGCCTCTCTCCCGCACACTCCCGGCCCTCGCCTCTCTCCCGCACACTTCCGGCCCTCGCCTCTCTCCCGCACACTTCCGGCCCTCGCCTCTCTCCCGCACACTCCCGGCCCTCGCCTCTCTCCCGCACACTTCCGGCCCTCGCCTCTCTCCCGCACACTCCCGGCCCTCGCCTCTCTCCCGCACACTCCCGGCCCTCGCCTCTCTCCCGCACACTTCCGGCCCTCGCCTCTCTCCCGCACACTTCCGGCCCTCGCCTCTCTCCCGCACACTCCCGGCCCTCGCCTCTCTCCCGCACACTCCCGGCCCTCGCCTCTCTCCCGCACACTCCCGGCCCTCGCCTCTCTCCCGCACACTCCCGGCCCTCGCCTCTCTCCCGCACACTTCCGGCCCTCGCCTCTCTCCCGCACACTTCCGGCCCTCGCCTCTCTCCCGCACACTCCCGGCCCTCGCCTCTCTCCCGCACACTTCCGGCCCTCGCCTCTCTCCCGCACACTCCCGGCCCTCGCCTCTCTCCCGCACACTCCCGGCCCTCGCCTCTCTCCCGCACACTTCCGGCCCTCGCCTCTCTCCCGCACACTTCCGGCCCTCGCCTCTCTCCCGCACACTCCCGGCCCTCGCCTCTCTCCCGCACACTCCCGGCCCTCGCCTCTCTCCCGCACACTCCCGGCCCTCGCCTCTCTCCCGCACACTCCCGGCCCTCGCCTCTCTCCCGCACACTCCCGGCCCTCGCCTCTCTCCCGCACACTCCCGGCCCTCGCCTCTCTCCCGCACACTCCCGGCCCTCGCCTCTCTCCCGCACACTCCCGGCCCTCGCCTCTCTCCCGCACACTCCCGGCCCTCGCCTCTCTCCCGCACACTCCCGGCCCTCGCCTCTCTCCCGCACACTCCCGGCCCTCGCCTCTCTCCCGCACACTTCCGGCCCTCGCCTCTCTCCCGCACACTCCCGGCCCTCGCCTCTCTCCCGCACACTCCCGGCCCTCGCCTCTCTCCCGCACACTCCCGGCCCTCGCCTCTCTCCCGCACACTCCCGGCCCTCGCCTCTCTCCCGCACACTCCCGGCCCTCGCCTCTCTCCCGCACACTTCCGGCCCTCGCCTCTCTCCCGCACACTCCCGGCCCTCGCCTCTCTCCCGCACACTCCCGGCCCTCGCCTCTCTCCCGCACACTTCTGGCCCTCGCCTCTCTCCCGCACACTCCCGGCCCTCGCCTCTCCCGCACACTTCCGGCCCTCGCCTCTCTCCCGCACACTCCCGGCCCTCGCCTCTCTCCCGCACACTCCCGGCCCTCGCCTCTCTCCCGCACACTCCCGGCCCTCGCCTCTCTCCCGCACACTCCCGGCCCTCGCCTCTCTCCCGCACACTCCCGGCCCTCGCCTCTCTCCCGCACACTTCCGGCCCTCGCCTCTCTCCCGCACACTTCCGGCCCTCGCCTCTCTCCCGCACACTCCCGGCCCTCGCCTCTCTCCCGCACACTTCCGGCCCTCGCCTCTCTCCCGCACACTTCCGGCCCTCGCCTCTCTCCCGCACACTCCCGGCCCTCGCCTCTCTCCCGCACACTTCCGGCCCTCGCCTCTCTCCCGCACACTTCCGGCCCTCGCCTCTCTCCCGCACACTTCCGGCCCTCGCCTCTCTCCCGCACACTTCCGGCCCTCGCCTCTCTCCCGCACACTCCCGGCCCTCGCCTCTCTCCCGCACACTCCCGGCCCTCGCCTCTCTCCCGCACACTCCCGGCCCTCGCCTCTCTCCCGCACACTCCCGGCCCTCGCCTCTCTCCCGCACACTCCCGGCCCTCGCCTCTCTCCCGCACACTTCCGGCCCTCGCCTCTCTCCCGCACACTCCCGGCCCTCGCCTCTCTCCCGCACACTCCCGGCCCTCGCCTCTCTCCCGCACACTCCCGGCCCTCGCCTCTCTCCCGCACACTCCCGGCCCTCGCCTCTCTCCCGCACACTCCCGGCCCTCGCCTCTCTCCCGCACACTCCCGGCCCTCGCCTCTCTCCCGCACACTTCTGGCCCTCGCCTCTCTCCCGCACACTCCCGGCCCTCGCCTCTCTCCCGCACACTCCCGGCCCTCGCCTCTCTCCCGCACACTCCCGGCCCTCGCCTCTCTCCCGCACACTCCCGGCCCTCGCCTCTCTCCCGCACACTTCCGGCCCTCGCCTCTCTCCCGCACACTCCCGGCCCTCGCCTCTCTCCCGCACACTCCCGGCCCTCGCCTCTCTCCCGCACACTTCCGGCCCTCGCCTCTCTCCCGCACACTTCCGGCCCTCGCCTCTCTCCCGCACACTCCCGGCCCTCGCCTCTCTCCCGCACACTCCCGGCCCTCGCCTCTCTCCCGCACACTCCCGGCCCTCGCCTCTCTCCCGCACACTCCCGGCCCTCGCCTCTCTCCCGCACACTCCCGGCCCTCGCCTCTCTCCCGCACACTCCCGGCCCTCGCCTCTCTCCCGCACACTTCCGGCCCTCGCCTCTCTCCCGCACACTTCCGGCCCTCGCCTCTCTCCCGCACACTCCCGGCCCTCGCCTCTCTCCCGCACACTTCCGGCCCTCGCCTCTCTCCCGCACACTTCCGGCCCTCGCCTCTCTCCCGCACACTCCCGGCCCTCGCCTCTCTCCCGCACACTCCCGGCCCTCGCCTCTCTCCCGCACACTTCCGGCCCTCGCCTCTCTCCCGCACACTTCCGGCCCTCGCCTCTCTCCCGCACACTCCCGGCCCTCGCCTCTCTCCCGCACACTCCCGGCCCTCGCCTCTCTCCCGCACACTCCCGGCCCTCGCCTCTCTCCCGCACACTCCCGGCCCTCGCCTCTCTCCCGCACACTTCCGGCCCTCGCCTCTCTCCCGCACACTCCCGGCCCTCGCCTCTCTCCCGCACACTTCCGGCCCTCGCCTCTCTCCCGCACACTTCCGGCCCTCGCCTCTCTCCCGCACACTTCCGGCCCTCGCCTCTCTCCCGCACACTTCCGGCCCTCGCCTCTCTTCCGCACACTGCATACTCCAGGCCGTCGCCTCTCTCCCTGCCGCTCATCTCTCCCGCACGCCGCATACTCCGCACAGGCCTGCACAACACGCGGCCTCACTGTGCGGACCGCGGCGGCGGCCGCTTTCCTCCTCCTCCCGAGCCCGCTCTCCCTCCCCCTGCGAGCCGAGCCCGCTCTCCCCTTCCTCCCCGGAGCAGCCGAGCCCGCTCTCAAGTGCAGAGCGAGCGTGCGCAGTCCCGCCGTGATCGGAGGTGATGTGAGGTGCAGGGGGATATGTGCAAGGGGGGGGGGGAATGATGATGTGGGAGGGGGGGTGATGACGATGTGAAAGGGGGGGGTGATATTGTGCAAGGGGGGGGATGATGATGTGCAGGGGGGGATGATGATGTGCAGGGGGGGATGATGATGTGCAAGGGGGGGAATGATGATGTGCAAGGGGGGGGAATGATGATGTGCAAGGGGGGGGAATGATGATGTGCAAGGGGAGGGGGGGTGATGTGCAAGGGGAGGGGGGGTGATGTGCAAGGGGAGGGGGGGATGATGATGTGCAAGGGGAGGGGGGTGATGATGTGCAAGGGGAGGGGGGGATGATGATGTGCAAGGGGAGGGGGGGGTGATGATGTGCAAGGAGAGGGGGGGGGTGATGATGTGCAAGGAGAGGGGGGGGTGATGATGTGCAAGGAGAGGGGGGGTGATGATGTGCAAGGGGAGGGGGGGTGATGATGTGCAAGGGGAGGGGGGGATGATGGGCAAGGGGAGGGGGGGAATGATGATGTGCAAGGGGGGGGAATGATGTGCAAGGGGAGGGGGGGTGATGTGCAAGGGGAGGGGGGGATGATGTGCAAGGGGAGGGGGGTGATGATGTGCAAGGGGAGGGGGGGATGATGATGTGCAAGGGGAGGGGGGGGTGATGATGTGCAAGGAGAGGGGGGGGTGATGATGTGCAAGGAGAGGGGGGGGGTGATGATGTGCAAGGAGAGGGGGGGGTGATGATGTGCAAGGGGAGGGGGGGTGATGATGTGCAAGGGGAGGGGGGGATGATGGGCAAGGGGAGGGGGGGATGATGGGCAAGGGGAGGGGGGGATGATGATGTGCAAGGAGAGGGGGGGATGAAGATGTGCAAGGGGAGGGGGGGTGATGTGCAAGGGGAGGGGGGGGATGATGATGTGCAAGGGGAGAGGGGGATGATGATGTGCAAGGGGAGGGGGGATGATGATGTGCAAGGGGAGGGGGGATGATGATGTGCAAGGGGAGGGGGGGATGATGATGTGCAAGGGGAGGGGGGGATGATGATGTGCAAGGGGAGGGGGGGATGATGATGTGCAAGGGGAGGGGGGGATGATGATGTGCAAGGGGAGGGGGGGATGATGATGTGCAAGGGGAGGGGGGATGATGATGTGCAAGGGGAGGGGGGGATGATGTGGAAGGGGAGGGGGGGATGATGTGCAAGGGGAGGGGGGGATGATGTGCAAGGGGAGGGGGGGGGTGATGTGCAAGGGGAGGGGGGGATGATGTGCGAGGGGGGGGGGATGATGTGCAAGGGGAGGGGGGGATGATGTGCGAGGGGGGGGTGATGATGTGCAAGGGGAGGGGGGGTGATGATGTGCAAGGGGAGGGGAGTGATGATGTGCAAGGGGAGGGGGGGGTGATGTGCAAGGGGGGGGGTAATGTGCAAGGGGGGGATGATGTGCAAGGGGAGGGGGGGGGTGATGTGCAAGGGGAGGCGCTCACCTGCACTCCCACCTGCGCACCCGCCCGCTCACCTGCGCACCCACCCGCGCGCCCACCCGCGTGCCCACCCGCGCACCCACTCACCCACCCGCGCACCCACTCACCCACCCGCGCACCCACTCACCCACCCGCGCACCCACTCACCCGCACACCCGCGCACCCACCCGCGCACCCCACTCACCCACCCGCGCACCCACTCACCCACCCGCGCACCCACTCACCCGCGCACCCACTCAGTCACCCACCCTCGCACCCACTCAGTCACCCACCCTCGCACCCACTCAGTCACCCACCCTCGCACCCACTCAGTCGCCCACCCGCGCACCCACTCAGTCGCCCACCCGCGCACCCACTCAGTCGCCCACCCGCGCACCCACTCAGTCGCCCACGCACCCACTCATTCGCCCACCCGCGCACCCACTCAGTCGCGCACCCACGCACCCGCGCACCCACTCAGTCACCCACCCGCGCACCCACTCAGTCAACCAGTCACGCACCCAGTCACGCACCCACCCACCCACTCACTCACCTGTCTTTTGTGGAAAATATAAAAGGAAACAGGTTGCATTGTAATCTTTTTTTCGGTGTGACAATAACAAAACAGTTACGTTCAAGTTGTGCGCTAAAAAATATTTTTCCCTGGTAGGTGCGCTATGGGTTGGGAGGGGGGGAAGGGGGGTGCCCTGCTCCTTTCATTTCCCCTGGACCCCATGCTTTCTGTTGATGACCCTGCTCCCACCCGCCACCGCAGCGGACACCCCGCCCCACAGTAAGTCCGCTGCCGCCACCCCCCCCGGTCACACCCCCTGAAGCGCTATGTACATTAATGGCGCTATATAAATAAAGACATACAATACACACCGCACCCAAAGTCAGCCGTCGCACCCTGTCACTAACCCACCTACAGTGAGCCGCACAACCCTCCCGCTTGCAACTGGGGGGGGGGGGAGAATCAACCCTCCCGCCCCCTCAGTGACACACTGCTGCCGAGCTCTGAAGGAAGGGGGGGGGGGGAATCACTAACCAAAGGTGAGCAACCGCCACTAACCTCTGAAGGGGGGGAGATTCCAACCCGCCCACCCAGGGAGACGCCGCCTTGCTGTGAAGGGGGGGGGGAATCCCAACCCTCCCGGCCACCTCCCCCTCCAGTGACCCGCCGCCACAGAGCTATGAAGGCGGCAGGGGGGGGGGGGGGAAGAATTGGAGATGTGAAGGGGGAAATCAGAACTGTGAAGGGGGGGGGAGGGAATGGAGATGTGAAAGGAGGGGGGTGAGCGTAGAGCGAGGCGGAGCGGGAAAATGTTATCCCGGGCAACGCCGGGTATATAAACTAGTATATATATATACAGTGGTCGAGCGCCTAAGCGCTGACCATGCCCGAGGCCTAAACAGGCCCTCTGCTTTGTAGCATCATTATGCTCCATCTCCTTTGGGCCCGGGCAGGCCTTGTACTACTCTCTCTGTTTGTCTTTAGTATCCCCGTCTCGTGTACTGAATTCCATCACGTGGCTTCTGGGTGAGAGTCAGCTATGGGCCCTCCGATAGGGCTGGACCAACTATTCCTCAATGCTGCAGCTTGGGGAGCTCCCCTCTGGGCATAGGCAGGCTCTCTGTGAGCTCCCCTCTGGGCATAGGCAGGCTCTCTGTGAGCTCCCCTCTGGGCATAGGCAGGCTCTCTGTGAGCTTCCCTCTGGGCATAGGCAGGCTCTCTGTGAGCTCCCCTCTGGGCATAGGCAGGCTCTCTGTAAGCTTCCCTCTGGGCATAGGCAGGCTCTCTGTGAGCTCCCTCTGGGCATAGGCAGGCTCTCTGTGAGCTTCCCTCTGGGTATAGGCAGGCTCTCTGTGAGCTCCCCTCTGGGCATAGGCAGGCTCTCTGTAAGCTTCCCTCTGGGCATAGGCAGGCTCTCTGTGAGCTCCCTCTGGGCATAGGCAGGCTCTCTGTGAGCTTCCCTCTGGGTATAGGCAGGCTCTCTGTGAGCTCCCCTCTGGGCATAGGCAGGCTCTCTGTGAGCTCCCCTCTGGGCATAGGCAGGCTCTCTGTGAGCTTCCCTCTGGGCATAGGCAGGCTCTCTGTGAGCTCCCCTCTGGGCATAGGCAGGCTCTCTGTGAGCTCCCCTCTGGGCATAGGCAGGCTCTCTGTGAGCTTCCCTCTGGGCATAGGTAGGCTCTCTGTGAGCTCCCCTCTGGGCATAGGCAGGCTCTCTGTAAGCTTCCCTCTGGGCATAGGCAGGCTCTCTGTGAGCTCCCTCTGGGCATAGGCAGGCTCTCTGTGAGCTTCCCTCTGGGTATAGGCAGGCTCTCTGTGAGCTCCCCTCTGGGCATAGGCAGGCACTCTGTGAGCTTCCCTCTGGGCATAGGCAGGCTCTCTGTGAGCTTCCCTCTGGGTATAGGCAGGCTCTCTGTGAGCTTCCCTCTGGGCATAGGCAGGCTCTCTGTGAGCTTCCCTCTGGGCATAGGCAGGCTCTCTGTGAGCTCCCCTCTGGGCATAGGCAGGCTCTCTGTGAGCTCCCCTCTGGGCATAGGCAGGCTCTCTGTGAGCTCCCCTCTGGGTATAGGCAGGCTCTCTTTGAGCTCCCCCCCCCCCCCCCCCCCCCCCCGGGCATAGGCAGGCTCTCTGTGAGCTCCCCTCTGGGCATAGGCAGGCTTTCTCTGAGCTCCCCTCTGGGCATAGGCAGGCTTTCTCTGAGCTCCCCTCTGGGCATAGGCAGGCTTTCTGTGAGCTCCCCTCTGGGCATAGGCAGGCTTTCTGTGAGCTCCCCTCTGGGTATAGGCAGGCTCTCTGTGAGCTTCCCTCTGGGCATAGGCAGGCTCTCTGTGAGCTCCCTCTGGGCATAGGCAGGCTCTCTGTGAGCTTCCCTCTGGGCATAGGCAGGCTTTCTGTGAGCTCCCCTCTGGGTATAGGCAGGCTCTCTGTGAGCTTCCCTCTGGGTATAGGCAGGCTCTCTGTGAGCTCCCCTCTGGGCATAGGCAGGCTCTCTGTGAGCTTCCCTCTGGGCATAGGCAGGCTCTCTGTGAGCTCCCTCTGGGCATAGGCAGGCTCTCTGTGAGCTTCCCTCTGGGCATAGGCAGGCTCTCTGTGAGCTCCCCTCTGGGCATAGGCAGGCTCTCTGTGAGCTTCCCTCTGGGCATAGGCAGGCTCTCTGTGAGCTTCCCTCTGGGCATAGGCAGGCTCTCTTTGAGCTTCCCTCTGGGCATAGGCAGGCTCTCTGTGAGCTCCCCTCTGGGCATAGGCAGGCTCTCTGTGAGCTCCCCTCTGGGTATAGGCAGGCTCTCTGTGAGCTCCCCTCTGGGCATAGGCAGGCTCTCTGAGCTCCCCTCTGGACATAGGCAGGCTCTCTGTGAGCTCCCCTCTGGGCATAGGCAGGCACTCTGTGAGCTTCCCTCTGGGCATAGGCAGGCTCTCTGTGAGCTTCCCTCTGGGTATAGGCAGGCTCTCTGTGAGCTTCCCTCTGGGCATAGGCAGGCTCTCTGTGAGCTTCCCTCTGGGCATAGGCAGGCTCTCTGTGAGCTCCCCTCTGGGCATAGGCAGGCTCTCTGTGAGCTCCCCTCTGGGCATAGGCAGGCTCTCTGTGAGCTCCCCTCTGGGTATAGGCAGGCTCTCTTTGAGCTCCCCCCCCCCCCCCCGGGCATAGGCAGGCTCTCTGTGAGCTCCCCTCTGGGCATAGGCAGGCTTTCTCTGAGCTCCCCTCTGGGCATAGGCAGGCTTTCTGTGAGCTCCCCTCTGGGCATAGGCAGGCTTTCTGTGAGCTCGCCTCTGGGTATAGGCAGGCTCTCTGTGAGCTTCCCTCTGGGCATAGGCAGGCTCTCTGTGAGCTCCCTCTGGGCATAGGCAGGCTCTCTGTGAGCTTCCCTCTGGGCATAGGCAGGCTTTCTGTGAGCTCCCCTCTGGGCATAGGCAGGCTCTCTGTGAGCTCCCCTCTGGGTATAGGCAGGCTCTCTGTGAGCTCCCCTCTGGACATAGGCAGGCTCTCTGTGAGCTTCCCTCTGGGCATAGGCAGGCTCTCCGTGAGCTTCCCTCTGGGCATAGGCAGGCTCTCTGTGAGCTCCCCTCTGGGTATAGGCAGGCTCTCCGTGAGCTCCCCTCTGGGTATAGGCAGGCTCTCTGTGAGCTCCCCTCTGGGGCATAGGCAGGCTCTCTGTGAGCTCCCCTCTGAGCATAGGCAGGCTCTCTGTGAGCTCCCCTCTGGGCATAGGCAGGCTCTCTGTGAGCTCCCCTCTGGGTATAGGTAGGCTCTCTGTGAGCTCCCCTCTGGGCATAGGCAGGCTCTCTGTGAGCTCCCCTCTGGGTATAGGTAGGCTCTCTGTGAGCTCCCCTCTGGGCATAGGCAGGCTCTCTGTGAGCTCCCCTCTGGGCATAGGCAGGCTCTCTGTGAGCTTCCCTCTGGGTATAGGCAGGCTCTCTGTGAGCTTCCCTCTGGGTATAGGCAGGCTCTCTGTGAGCTCCCCTCTGGGCATAGGCAGGCTCTCTGTGAGCTTCCCTCTTGGCATAGGCAGGCTCTCTGTGAGCTTCCCTCTGGGCATAGGCAGGCTCTCTGTGAGCTTCCCTCTGGGTATAGGCAGGCTCTCTGTGAGCTCCCCTCTGGGCATAGGCAGGCTCTCTGTGAGCTCCCCTCTGGGTATAGGCAGGCTCTCTGTGAGCTTCCCTCTGGGTATAGGCAGGCTCTCTGTGAGCTCCCCTCTGGGCATAGGCAGGCTCTCTGTGAGCTTCCCTCTTGGCATAGGCAGGCTCTCTGTGAGCTTCCCTCTGGGCATAGGCAGGCTCTCTGTGAGCTTCCCTCTGGGTATAGGCAGGCTCTCTGTGAGCTCCCCTCTGGGTATAGGCAGGCTCTCTGTGAGCTCCCCTCTGGGCATAGGCAGGCTCTCTGTGAGCTCCCCTCTGGGTATAGGCAGCTCTCTGTGAGCTCCCCTCTGGGTATAGGCAGGCTCTCTGTGAGCTTCCCTCTGGGCATAGGCAGGCTCTCTTTGAGCTCTCCCCCCCGGGCATAGGCAGGCTCTCTTTGAGCTCCCCCCCCCCCCCCCCCCGGGCATAGGCAGGCTCTCTGTGAGCTCCCCTCTGGGCATAGGCAGGCTCTCTTTGAGCTCTCCCCCCCGGGCATAGGCAGGCTCTCTGTGAGCTCCCCTCTGGGTATAGGCAGGCTCTCTGTGAGCTCCCCTCTGGGCATAGGCAGGCTCTCTGTGAGCTCCCCTCTGGGTATAGGCAGACTCTCTGTGAGCTCCCCTCTGGGTATAGGCAGGCTCTCTGTGAGCTCCCCTCTGGGTATAGGCAGGCTCTCTGTGAGCTCCCTCTGGGCATAGGCAGGCTCTCTGTGAGCTCCCCTCTGGGCATAGGTAGGCTCTCTGTGAGCTCCCCTCTGGGCATAGGCAGGCTCTCTGTGAGCTCCCTCTGGGTATAGGCAGGCTCTCTGTGAGCTTCGCTCTGGGCATAGGCAGGCTCTCTGTGAGCTCCCCTCTGGGCATAGGCAGGCTCTCTGTGAGCTCCCCTCTGGGCATAGGCAGGCTCTCTGTGAGCTCCCCTCTGGGCATAGGCAGGCTCTCTGTGAGCTTCCCTCTGGGCATAGGCAGGCTCTCTGTGAGCTCCCCTCTGG
This sequence comes from Ascaphus truei, assembly GCF_040206685.1. Taxonomy (NCBI): domain Eukaryota; kingdom Metazoa; phylum Chordata; class Amphibia; order Anura; family Ascaphidae; genus Ascaphus; species Ascaphus truei. The sequence goes on along the minus strand of NC_134487.1, from coordinate 302,486,544 downwards.
GCATAGGCAGGCTCTCTGTGAGCTTCCCTCTGGGCATAGGCAGGCTCTCTGTGAGCTTCCCTCTGGGCATAGGCAGGCTCTCTGTGAGCTTCCCTCTGGGCATAGGCAGGCTCTCTGTGAGCTCCCCTCTGGGCATAGGCAGGCTCTCTGTGAGCTCCCCTCTGGGCATAGGCAGGCTCTCTGTGAGCTCCCCTCTGGGCATAGGCAGGCTCTCTGTGAGCTCCCCTCTGGGTATAGGCAGGCTCTCTGTGAGCTCCCCTCTGGACATAGGCAGGCTCTCTGTGAGCTTCCCTCTGGGCATAGGCAGGCTCTCTGTGAGCTTCCCTCTGGGCATAGGCAGGCTCTCTGTGAGCTCCCCTCTGGGTATAGGCAGGCTCTCTGTGAGCTCCCCTCTGGGTATAGGCAGGCTCTCTGTGAGCTCCCCTCTGGGCATAGGCAGGCTCTCTGTGAGCTCCCCTCTGGGCATAGGCAGGCTCTCTGTGAGCTCCCCTCTGGGTATAGGCAGGCTCTCTGTGAGCTCCCCTCTGGGCATAGGCAGGCTCTCTGTGAGCTCCCCTCTGGGCATAGGCAGGCTCTCTGTGAGCTTCCCTCTGGGTATAGGCAGGCTCTCTGTGAGCTCCCCTCTGGGCATAGGCAGGCTCTCTGTGAGCTTCCCTCTTGGCATAGGCAGGCTCTCTGTGAGCTTCCCTCTGGGCATAGGCAGGCTCTCTGTGAGCTTCCCTCTGGGTATAGGCAGGCTCTCTGTGAGCTCCCCTCTGGGCATAGGCAGGCTCTCTGTGAGCTCCCCTCTGGGTATAGGCAGGCTCTCTGTGAGCTTCCCTCTGGGTATAGGCAGGCTCTCTGTGAGCTCCCCTCTGGGCATAGGCAGGCTCTCTGTGAGCTTCCCTCTTGGCATAGGCAGGCTCTCTGTGAGCTTCCCTCTGGGCATAGGCAGGCTCTCTGTGAGCTTCCCTCTGGGTATAGGCAGGCTCTCTGTGAGCTCCCCTCTGGGTATAGGCAGGCTCTCTGTGAGCTCCCCTCTGGGCATAGGCAGGCTCTCTGTGAGCTCCCCTCTGGGTATAGGCAGCTCTCTGTGAGCTCCCCTCTGGGTATAGGCAGGCTCTCTGTGAGCTTCCCTCTGGGCATAGGCAGGCTCTCTTTGAGCTCTCCCCCCCGGGCATAGGCAGGCTCTCTTTGAGCTCCCCCCCCCCCCCGGGCATAGGCAGGCTCTCTGTGAGCTCCCCTCTGGGCATAGGCAGGCTCTCTTTGAGCTCTCCCCCCCGGGCATAGGCAGGCTCTCTGTGAGCTCCCCTCTGGGTATAGGCAGGCTCTCTGTGAGCTCCCCTCTGGGCATAGGCAGGCTCTCTGTGAGCTCCCCTCTGGGTATAGGCAGGCTCTCTGTGAGCTCCCCTCTGGGTATAGGCAGGCTCTCTGTGAGCTCCCCTCTGGGTATAGGCAGGCTCTCTGTGAGCTCCCTCTGGGCATAGGCAGGCTCTCTGTGAGCTCCCCTCTGGGCATAGGTAGGCTCTCTGTGAGCTCCCCTCTGGGCATAGGCAGGCTCTCTGTGAGCTCCCTCTGGGTATAGGCAGGCTCTCTGTGAGCTTCCCTCTGGGCATAGGCAGGCTCTCTGTGAGCTCCCCTCTGGGCATAGGCAGGCTCTCTGTGAGCTCCCCTCTGGGCATAGGCAGGCTCTCTGTGAGCTCCCCTCTGGGCATAGGCAGGCTCTCTGTGAGCTCCCCTCTGGGCATAGGCAGGCTCTCTGTGAGCTCCCCTCTGGGCATAGGCAGGCTCTCTGTGAGCTCCCCTCTGGGCATAGGCAGGCTCTCTGTGAGCTCCCCTCTGGGCATAGGCAGGCTCTCTGTGAGCTCCCCTCTGGGCATAGGCAGGCTCTCTGTGAGCTCCCCTCTGGGCATAGGCAGGCTCTCTGTGAGCTCCCCTCTGGGCATAGGCAGGCTCTCTGTGAGCTCCCCTCTGGGCATAGGCAGGCTCTCTGTGAGCCTTTAGAGTAGTGTGGAGCCATTCCAGGGAATGTGATCTAACCAGGGGAATAACAATAAAGGGAATCCTTACCCTACCCTAGACATACAGTGTATATATATATATATCCTGCAATGACATCACTATCACTAGGCAGAAGTAGGCGGGTCTTTGATTCTACCTAGTCACCCAGCACCATGTGATGGGGAAGGGTCGTTACTGTGTGTGGGCTCACACAGTTAACCCCTTAAAGCCATAGTAATCCTAAAGGGGTTGGATTACACTTGCATTAAATAATAACAGTGGAAGCATTTTACAAATAATTATACACTTTTGATCATACATTTTGATCATACGTTAAATGTACTTAGATGTTGGAGTAACCACAATTAAGTTATCATGGTATTATTACGAAGCATCCACATGGACCATGAGGGAGGTCCTCGTTTGACCATATAATTGGTCGTGCTCTGTCATATATTTATGTCATTGATATTCCAAAGTGAATCAGTAATCCATCATAAATCCCCCCATAAATTGTCAGCATTGTATGTAAAAGGTGGCAGTTTCTAACGGAACACAGTTTTTGGAACAGAATACTTGGCATTTCTGAAAGTCTTCAACGTCACACTTTTACATAACTTCAATAAAAATAATAATTTCTTTGTAAGGTCAGTAGATCCATAAAACTTGAATTTTAGGAGTATGAGTTTATTATATTAAAAAATGCTGAAATTATCATCATAACTTGACATCAAAAGTTTACAAAAACATGTCAGCGCGACCTTACTTTAAGATAATTTCTGTAAATGAGGCAGTGCAGATATCTTTCTGTTTGAAGATTAGAAGAATGCAAATCTGTAAAGCATGCTACTTGATAATAACATATCCAGCCACAGTAGTTAAACATAGTAGCATACAGGCTTTAATCTGCTATTCAGCAGGTCTCAGCCCCCCGATGGGCATCTCATTCCTGCTCATTGTCTCGCATTAGGGCTGTTATATAGTGTGTGCGGCCATGCGCGCGCACTTGCCTGTGCGAAGGCGCGTGCACGTGCTGCACACGTTTTGTGAGTATACTGTGTGCGCGACTGTATGTGTGTGTATGTATGTGTGTGTATGTGTATGGGTGTGTATGTATGTGTTTTCAAATAAACACAAAATCCACGGGGAGCATGGGGAGGAAACAAAAATAAATTTAAGTGCAGCAAAAATGACAATGTGAAAAAAGCCTTCAAATGACTTGGCTCTAATGAATTGACTACTTACAAGATGTAAGAGTCAAAAAGGCAGGGTGGACTCAAACGGTCAGAGGTAAGTGGAGGAAGAAAGCAGTCGCTTTCGAAACGCGCAGAGTGGGAGTCTTATTCAGAGAGGAGCATAGAGCAGAGGAGTTGCAGGAGGATCCAGCCCTCACCGAGCGGCGAAACCGGAAGTGACGTCACACGCCAGTCGGAGCAGTGTAAACAGCTGACCGGAGGCTGAGTCGGAGGAGTGGGGGAATGTTGTGGGACGGTGAGCCAGCTGGCTAAAATCTTCCTACACGAATGCAGTGTGATATGCCCGTTTTTTATTGTTAGAATGTGAGTATAATATTTTATTGTTATAAAGCCATTTTTATCTTGAGTGGTCTGCGCTATGCCAGTTTTTCTCTGTACATTGGGGTACGTGATCCTGGGGACCTGATCCACCTTGATGACAACTGCATCATCCACTTACCTCTGACCGTTTGAGTCCACCCTGCCTTTTTGACTCTTACATCTTGTGAGTAGTCAATTCATTAGAGCCAAGTCAATTGAAGGCTTTTTTCACATTGTCATTTTTGCTGCACTTAAATTAATTTTTGTTTCCTCCCCATGCTCCCTGTGGATTTTGTGTGTTTTGCTGTTAGAGTGAAGACTACCCCTTCCAGTGGGTTCCAGAGCAGGGGGTGAAACTGTATTTACTTACATTTTATCAAATTTTTCACTTATTTAAGTTTTTGATTAGTCACTTATTATTAGTGTCCACTTTTTATTTGTTTGCGCCTGTGTTCACTTTACCACTATACAATTGTGTTTTCAAATAAATAAATAAATAAAACCTGTAATAATTTTTTTTAATAACGTTGAACACACACGCACGCACGCACGCACGCACACACACACACACATTTTCAGCGGCGGTAGCGGCGCGATTTCTTTCTTGTTTTCTTCTTTCCCGCTGTCGGCCGGGTCCACTCTCCTTGCCGTGCACGCGCGGCACCATTGTAGAAAGGCTGACTAACGTCAGCCAACTATAACTGCCACACGTGCGCACGGCGTAGCGCGCGCCCGCACTATAAAACGGGCCTTAACCTGCAGCATGACCCAATAGCATCAGAACAGCTTAAACATGAAGGTTTCTCTCTTTTTCAAGAAAAAGATTCCCATCCAGCTGGAATATGATGGCGACTCCACCCTGCTCACACAGGCAAAGACACGTGACAGCTCGGACTCTGAGGCTGAATCCGTCTCTCACTTGCAAACTGCTTTCCACAAACAGTATATCTTGCATCTTATGGATAATATGAAACAGACCTTCCAGTCGCAGTTTAGAACAGCACTCTCTGAAATTAAGCAGGAAGTGTTGGAACAAACGGACTCTTGAGGGTTAAGTCGATAACCTGATACTCGACCAGGGCGCCTTGAGGAGATCTCTGTAAGGCGCCGGGTGACATTGGGCTTTGAGGCAAAGTGTGGATTCCAATGGCTAGGGCCAGGGGGACTGGACTGAGGCCGCAGTGTGGCCGTAAAAACGGGTTGCATGTCACAAACCTGGTTCAGGGCAGATGTTGTGAAGAACGGTTGAGGAACGCCCGAGAAACAGGCAAGCACAGTAGAAATGGACAAGGCATAAGTAAAGGTCAGGGCAGGTTGGAGTTGAGTGAAGTTAAACAGGCTGGGGTCAGGGTAGGCTGAAATCAAGCTTGTAGTCAGGCAGGCTGGGGTCTTGTGGTCCTGAAGGATTATTGCTGCGGGGGTTCTATGCTTCTGAATGGGCCATCTACAGAGAGAGAAATACTGCAGGCGTACTGGAGCAGGGAAAATCTGTCACCGAGGACAGTAAGTCGGGCAACATCTGTATAGATAGAGCTCACAGGTATTCCGGAGCCATCTAACATCTGTATTGATAGAGCTCACAGGTATTCCGGAGCCATCCAACAGCTGTATAGATAGAGCTCACAGGTATTCCGGAGCCATCTAACATCTGTATAGATAGAGCTCACAGGTATACCGGAGCCATCCAACAGCTGTATAGATAGAGCTCACAGTAATATTGGAGCCATCCAACATCTGTATAGTTAGAGCTCACAAGTATACATGGGCCATCCAACATCTGTATAGATACAGCTCACAGGTATACCGGAGCCATTAAACATCTGTATAGATAGAGCTCACAAGTATACTGAGGTAACGGAGCTATCCAACATCTGGTTTAGTTCACTACTAGAGAATGAAAGAAAGATGTTTTTATGTAATTAGAAAATAGAATCAAGAGATAATTGTATAATTGGAAGCCAAATAGCCCCATTATTAAGTTAATTGTACCAATAAATATATATATATATATATATATATATATATATATATATATATATATATATATATATAATGCAAAGGGAACTTCTAAGCACTCACTATAATATAAAAAAAACTCCATTATCCCAGGCTCCCCTCCAAAATAAAGACTAAGACTAATAAAAATAGATTATAAAGGGAACAGCACTCAACCCAAAATATACCAAAAATATGTGTAAGTAGAGATGGACGAATCCGCCCAAATCCGTTTTGCGTATTTCCCCCCAAAATCCATTTGGGGTGTAAAATCCGCAAATGGATTTGGTCAGTTTTAATCTGTGCATATTCATCAAAAACCGCGATTGGATACAACCCGCTGACGGATCGCGGAATCCGCGGAGCGTATTGGTAATAATAATGAAAAATGTGCAAATTGAGAATTGCCATTTTTAAGACTGATCCGCTGAAATCCGCGAACCAAAGGATCCGCTGAGGATCCAAATCAGCCGCAAAAATGTGCCCATCTCTACACGTAACTCTCTTGTCTGGGTCTAAAAGAGGTCACGTGAGATAAATGGCGGTGCTCAGTCTCTCAGGCCTTTACAGGGTTCTGGGTAGGTGCAGGTTGGGCGTGAACAAGCACATCGAAAAAAGATGGACGGCAGAAACTGTTATAAAACACAAAGGCGCTTTGACAGCGGACAATAATGGTCCCCAGACATTGACATACTTGGTTCTGGTGATACACAGCGGCTATTACTTTCTACAATCCCTCTTTAAACACTGCAACCCGAAATGAACAACTACATTCTTTGTTCCTGATCCATGCCATGGGGTGATATCCATTGCTATGTATACAGTATATACGTACACTCTCATGTATTATTTCCTTATGAGCCTTCCCATGTAGATTATCATGCTTCTTATTATCGTGCTATTTTCCATGTGTTGGTATTGGACTTTTGAGCTCATTTATATGTATATTCAAGTGAAAAAACTTTGGGTGGTAATAGTCCGGTCGGAGGTAGTTCCTACGTTGTGCTGGTGGGGGCTAAGGACGTCAAGGCAATCGAGTGAAGCAGGCGCAAGCTTTACAGGGGAATGGCGAGGTTTGTTAAGGAGATGGAAGGTGTCGTCCGGCAGAGGAAGTTGGAGGTAACAGAGGTTGTTTTTTGGGGGGGATGGGGTTTATCTGTCCGAGGTGGGCATGGACATTTCCAATGTGGGCATGCAGGCTGGCCTTGAAGCCACGTTGGTGTTGGTGGGGCGGAGAGGCAAGTTGAAGGAATTAAATCGCCTCCCTTGTGGCGGGAGCTAGGTATGGTGCCAGACTGGGCCCTAGGGTACATGGTGAGCTAATGCCCTGGGTTGTTTCGGGCAGATGGTATAATGCTCGTTTGGTGTATATATTACCATGGTGGTGTGGCCAGCAGGGGGGGGTCTACGAGCCACGTCTATGTGTTGGCTCACGACATAACCCCGAGAAGTCTGGCATGGTTCGATTTACGGGTTATATATAATGTTTATATGTTGGAATAAAAGCTGTGTCCATTATAGCCCATATACAGTGTGGCGTGTTATATGCGTCCGTGTGTATTATTGGGGGAAGTAAAGGTGGGGTCGAGGGAGTGAGAGTGGGAGGGCGAGAGGGAGGGAGTGTGAATTGGAGGGAGAAGGAGTAAGTCACAAGTGCTATATATATATACACCCCCAAACACACCTTTAGACAACCATGGTTAGCACCAACCGTGTTGTTTTTTTAAAAATAGGATTGAAAGAGGGGGTCTCCTGATCTGAACCGCGGTGATTTCAGCTCCGGGGACTCCTTGCTTCCCGGGATAATCACCTCTGTAGATGCTGCTGGTAGGAGCCCCGGCTGGGTTTACAATATGGCGGTTTAAAAGTCCTGCATCCTGTGGGCCAATAGGAAGCTGCAATGTCATCCCTTGTGTCTTCCTATTGGCCCATGTGACGCGGGAGCTTTAAACTGCGCAGAGATGCTGGCAGCACCTACGGAGGTAAGTGTCTCTGGAAGCCGGGGGTCCCCAGAGTTGAGATGAACGCAGTTCAGCTCCAGAGACCCCATGCTTCAATCTTGTAATAAAAAATAAATAAAAAAAACATAAGGTGTCGCCAGGAGTGCCCCTTTAATGCATACCCCTCTGTGTAACCAGACGGAATAATAGTCCTTCAAAAGTGAATAAATGTTGTTGGATTTATATTTTAACTTTGCATAACTGTTCAACGGTTTCTTTAAATACTTGTGTCAAATGACCTCATATTTTTCTGTGACTGATATTCACATTTCAGACTTCTTCTAAGCCAAAGCACACAATACTCTTTATGAATTACAAGTCCATGCTGTATGTTTATACAGCCTCTCCCCGCAGGATTACCGCAACATAGTGATTTGGTAATACACTTAAGCTTCTGAATGGGAAAATAAATCCGGGTTCTTGTCATGTCGTATCTATAGGTAAGTAAGTGGGGCTTACCGGCCTGACATCTGTTACTCAGGTACACTTTGACATTCATTTACGGTGACGGGGATTTTACAGAAACATTATTCCGACCATACTCTGGTCTGACCCTCCTGTGCACAAGTGGCTTTGTTACCAACACTATCAGTATTATTAAGGCAAGCAAGGTTCCTTCGAAAATAACCAATATGGATGAATCAACATATATAAACATGTCGCATTTTCAACTTGGCATTAACCCATAAAATAAACATTAGCAGTGCTGCGTATAACGATTATCCATTCATTATTAAGGTCACTTTAATACCGGAGTATCCCTGGAATATCACCCGTCCTTATAGGTCAGTATTATTATGAAGGGGGGGAAATGATGATCTTGGTGTAGAAAAGAAAAATAATAAGAATGTGTTGAACTCGGGGGGCCGAGATGAGGTCGTAAATGTGTCTCTTTAATAGATCGTAGTCACAGTTCCACAAAGGCTGCGACAATGTTTGTTGTATATTCTCTCGTATATGTTTGTTGTATATTCTTGTATAAACGCAATCCCTTTCCCGCTGGCGTTGCAAAAGTTCCAGTAATAATCGTCATCGTCATTTCTTTTTTTTTTTTTAAGTAAATATACACCTCCACTTAAGGGGGCATTGCAATACTTTACAGTCAGATTGAGAACAACTACAATTAAATCCAATTATTTTGTTACACAATAGTCAGGCAGAAGAAGCCAGAATTATAATACATGGTTGCATTAAATGAACAAAGGTTATACATTCAGTTTACAGACATTTCATGGACAGTGAGAGATATGAGTATGGGCAGATGTAACATAAACAGGATTAAACTTGTGTTAGGAGAGGTAGGATAGGCCTGCAATGTGTTAGAAGAGGTAGGATAGGCCTGCAATGTGTTAGAAGAGGTAGGATAAACCTGCAATGTGTTAGGAGAGGTAAGATAGGCCTGCAATGTGTTAGAAGAGGTAGGATAGGCTTGCAATGTGTTAGGAGAGGTAGGATAGACCTGCAATGTGTTAGAAGAGGTAGGAAAGGCCTGCAATATGTTATGTAACCCATGTTCCCCCCCCCCGCCCCCCGGTCGCAGATTGGACCTCTAGGGTGTAGTGAGGACTGGTTACATGTAATTGGGTGGTGCATACCTGTGAGGAACAGGGGGGCCTGAGTCTCCCGCGTTGGTATTGGGGATAACAGGGACAGGCTTCTGGGGTATATGCCTTCATCTTTAGTGGTGGTGGTGCAGCGCCTCCATTCTCTGGCGAAACCTAGGGGATAGGTTGGAATCTTCCCAGAGAAAGCCCTGGTCTCAGGGCGAGAGATTCCAATCTCACACACACAGTGATATAAAAGATAAAAGACACACACAAGATATAAAAGCAGCAATGTCTTTATTGTCCTTTTAACAGTGATACAGCACACAGCAGCAGTTCATATACAGCAGTGCTTCCAAATGTAACTGGACTATTTCTCCACTCCTCTCCTCCAGGCTGTACCCTAGCAGGATAGGCTGTTTGGGGCTTCAATACCCCAACCCCCACCTCCAGGATATACTCTCTGGGTGAGGGTAGATCTCCCCCCCTCACCCCCTCAGCAAGGTGAGGGGCATTGGTCCACCGCACTTAGTGCTATCAGCTCTACTCAGTATGGCTGAGTGTCTTATCTCCTGTTTCCTTGAACTCCCAGACCATGCTCTCTCTGTTGCAGCACTCTCCACTCTCTCTTGATTCCACTCCTGCACAACTGCCAGGGCAGGACTCCTCACACACACTCTCCAGCTCCCAGACAGAACTCCAACAGACTGAACACAGACACTCACAGGAGCAGCCCACTAAATAGATACAGCCCTGCCCCTTATGATGTCAGCAGGACCTCCCCTCTGTCTCAGGCCTGCCACAGAGTCAGGGGCCTACCTCTATCACTCAAGGCAGGGCTTGGTGGGGGGAAAACCCATGATTACTACTGGCGCCTGCCCTTAACAGGGCTTACTCCAGTAGGAGAAGGATAGGTAGCCCACTATTTCTTACAGGGGCTACAGTTAGAAGAGGTAGGATAGGCCTGCAATGTGTTAGAAGAGGTAGGACAGGCATGCAATGTGTTAGAAGAGGTAGGACAGGCCTGCAATATGTTAGAAGAGGTAGGACAGGCCTGCAATGTGTTACAAGAGGTAGGACAGGCCTGCAATGTGTTACAACAGGTAGGATAGGCCTGCAATGTGTTACAAGAGGTAGGATAGGCCTGCAATGTGTTAGAAGAGGTAGGACAGGCCTGCAATGTGTTAGAAGAGGTAGGACAGGCCTGCAATGTGTTAGAAGAGAGGTAGGGTAGGCCAGCAATGTGTTAGAAGAGAGGTAGGATAGGCCTGCAATGTTTTAGAAGAGGTAGGATAGGCATGCAATGTGTTGTGCTAGAAGAGGCCCTGCACAAGGAGCTTACAATCTATAAGCAGGGTAATTAGACATTGGATACAGGGGATGAGAGAGTTGTTGAGTTTCAGAAGCAATAGTGCAGCTGTAACATTACCAAAGATCAGCGAATGGCAGCAGACGGTGACACCCTTTGGCTGCCCATCGGCTAAAGCCTTTGGGGCGACTCAGGTGTTATGTCCCAAAAATTCTTTGCTAGAAATGTTAACCCCTGACTCACTGTCTTGATGGACAGGGACAGCAAAGGCATATTGAGGAGCCTCACTTAGGGAGATGCCTTTGGGATGACTTGGGTGTTGTGACCCAGAGATTCTTTGGTAGAAAAATTATGCAGGAAGAACCAACAGGTGAATGCGGGATCACAGACAGACTTACTGGGGCCCAGGAACAGAGTTTCAACTGTGCCCCCCCTGTGTCAGCAGTCTTTGTGAGACCCCCCCTCTCGCACCCCCCCATCTCTCCCACTCCCTCTCACACCCCCACTTCTCCCTCTCTCATACCCCCACCTCTCTCACTCCCTCTCCGACACCCCCACCTCTCCCACTCCCTCACACACCCACTTCTCCCTCTCTCAAACCCCCACCTCTCCCCTCCCTGACACCCCCTCCCCCTCTCCCCCTCCATCTCCCACACGCCCACCTGTCCCGTAACTTACACCACACCTCTTCCCCCTCATTCTCCCAAACCCCACGTCTCCGCCTCCCATACCCCCACCTCTCCCACACCTCTCACGTATACCCCCACCTATCCCTTACACCCACACCTCCCCCCTCCCTTACACTCCCACCTCTCCCCCTTCCACACCTCTCTCTTACACCCCCTCCCCTTACACCCCCACAGCTCCACCTACCTCGACCAAACCCCACCTTTCTCCCACACCCCCACATATCCCTTACACCCACTCCTCCCCCTCCCTCTCCAACACCCCACTTCTCCCTCTCATACCCCCACCAGTCCCCTCCCTGACACCTCTCCTCCTCCCATCCACCACACCCACTCCTCCCCCTCCCTTACACCCCCACCTTTCCCCCTCACACACCTCTCTCTACCTTACACCCCCACCTCTCCCCTTCTCTTACACCCCCACCTCTCTACATCCCACAGCTCCACCTGTCTCTCACAAATCCCACCTTTCTCTCTCCCACACCCCCACCGCTCTCATTCTCCCACACCAGGAAATTAACGTTTATCAGCGTTACCGGCCTCCTTCCATTCTGCACTTCTGGGGCCCAGGAACATAGTTTCGACTGTGCCCCCCCATGTCAGCGGTCTTTGTGAGACCCCCCTCCCTCTCGCACCCCCCATATCTCCCTCTACCTCTCACACCCCCACTTCTTCCTCTCTCATACCCCCATCTCACTCACTCCCTCTCCGACACCCCCACATCTCCCACTCCCTCACACACCCACTTCTCCCTCCCTTATCAGCGTTACCGGCCTCCTTCCATTCTGCACTTCTGATAGATAGATAGATGCTGCACCCTTGGCTGAACTACCCCTTCCAAGCTGGAGAGCTAATATCTCCCCTGCTCACGGCTGGTACAAACATCCGTAGCCCCGTCCAGTACAACTTGCAGCTGCCTCTGCAGCCACCGATCCTCATACCTCCACGCCCAGACCCGCAGCCCACAAGGAGTACCTGCTGCCCGGCCTAGGCCCGTGATGCCAGCCAGATGAAGGTAGGAACAGCTCACCTCACCTCTGATTGCCTTCTCCTTGAACTGCCACAGTCTTAAATAACTTCTCACTTGCCTTCATTGGTTGCCCAAACCTTTAACTTCCCCACACGTGCACTGCTACCTTAACCCCTAACAGGATAGCAGTGGGAAGGCAGGAGGGGGCCATGGTATTACAGGTTTTAGCTACACTGTGAATGTGAGAGAGGAATGTGAGAGAGGAGTAGAGTGTGACCCAAAGGCAGCGTGCTTGTGATACTGGGTACTGTATAAGATAGAACTGCCAACAGTAATTGAGAAGTTGGCAGTAGGACCTGACTTGGATGGAAGTATGAGGAGCTCCATCTTTGACATGTTACATTTGGTTCTGCGGACGGCCATCAAGGATGATGGAGATACATTCAGAGACTGGTTTGTACAGAAGGTGTAAGGTTAGGGGTTGAAAGGTAAATGTGTGTGTCATCAAGATATAGGGGATGCTTGAACTACTGTATAGAGATGTGATTAGGTCACCTAGAGAGAGAGTGTAAAGAGAAATGAGAAGACGTCCCAGGACAAACCCTTGGGGTACCCCCACAGAGAGATCAGTAGAGGAGGAGGTGTTAGTAAACAAGATAATGAAAATGAGATGGCAGAAGTAAGAGGAGATCCAGGACAGAGCTCTGTTAGGGATACAAAGCGTATGGAGGATGTGAAGGAGAAGAGGGTGGTTCAGAGTATTAAAGGCTGCTGAGAGATTGAGCAATATGAGCAAAGTGTAATGACCTTTGTATTTTGCAAGGTGGATATTTGAACTGGGGCGCTCCCTGGAATGTGCGGCTAGAAGATGTTTCAACGCCTAAGATATATTAAATAATTAAAAGATGTAAAAATGTGTGTTGTCGTGTAAAAGAGTATAAAAATGTATACTGGCCCTTGTTGTTGATTTTTGGCTGCTGCTTGACCTTGAAGAAGGGAACCCCGAGTCCTTCTTAGCGTTGCAATAGAAGTATGGAGATGGTCAGCGCAAACTCATGGACCTCACGGTGTTGGTGGAACAGAGTGGAGTTGAATAAAAGATGGAATAAAAGATGGAATAAAACACAGTATTAGTGCATGTATCCACATGTGTGGGGAACGAGGGAGGGGGGGAGGGGAGGATGGGGAAAGGGGGAGGGGGATTAAAGGGTGGGGTGATAGTGGATTGCCACTAGATATACAATAAATGAAACGTGAGCAATTAGTTTCAATGACTCACACAGGCTTGTGTGAGACTTCACCCTCAACGCTGACTGTGGTTGGTAAATGTAAACTCCTATAGCGGAGTGACAATAAACAAAAACTCACACGGCCTAATGTGAGTTCGTTCCCTCAGTGGGTGATGTCAGCCTGCTTAGGTGATGTAGGTACTTCTCAGCAAACAATCCCCAGTGGGTGTGGTGTGTGAGTGGCTCTTTCCCCGTCCCCATAGACCAAAGTATACAAAATCAGAATTAGCAAAATAAACAGGTCTTTAATGGTAACAGTTTAAAACATGAAACATGGAACATGAAACATGAAAACAAGCATAAATATACACAGTGAAAATACAAAGTAAATAATGAACACACTCACACTAAAAGGCAACTCTTGTTGCCCAGCATCAGCCGTAAGGTTTGATCCGGCGAAATCTCTTCCTCCGTTGGTGTTCTCACTGACGCGTCCGGCAGTGGAATCGGAAGGGAGGATCTACACCGGATGTCCCGCGGTTGGCTGGGTCCCTCTCTCAATGGGCTCCGGCAGGGAACAACGCGTTTCGCAGTAAGCTTCGTCAGGTTCCGGATGTAAGACCAAACTCACATGCTCCCAGACAAATAAAAGCAATTTGACCACTCTGGGTCCAGGGGTTTGTCGACCGGAGACACCACTCCTCCAGTTTTTGCACAAATATAGTCAGCCTACGTAGTGCTATATATTCTTTTTAGCTAGTGCTGATTCCGGACCCTGGCTACACACCATTTGAAACACTACAGGTCTTTGCCCCCTTTTTATTAGGGTACCAAACATTCTGACTTTGTCGTTCTATGGCCTAATTACAAACTATCTTTGTAGATGCTTTTCCTTCTCTTTGATTCTCTTAGTATTTCTCACAGATAGGGATACTTCTCACTAAACCAACAAGTTCTGTATAGATGTTATTTCCTATGTTATTGTTGTTTCATACATTACAGTATTAACAAGAGGAGGGTGGTAAAGCTTGTGTTCCCTTCCAAACACACGGAAAGTGCACGTGACAGAAAAATAGCTCTTATGTAGCATTTATTTTAGTTTTTTTGTGTCTCAATGACTGAAACCTTGCCTCTGCCTTTGTAATGAAGATGCACGTTTTTACGTTATTCATCATTTTTGGTGGGCTTTGCATATTTTTTTGTTTCACCTATTGGTTACTGGGTTGTGGTAACTGACGCAGAACAAAAATGCCCAATAATGGTTACATATATTTTGTTATAAATCAAGTCACAGTTAATCAGTAAAGTTACGGTCTATTGCTGAGGAAATGTATTCTGCAGATGGAGGGTGTTAAGTGTTAGAAAGCAGTCCAGGCATTCCTGCAGTATAAAATTCTTGGGCAGCAGTGAAGGAGTGAAAAGAAAACAGGATATAATTAAACTGCCTCATATATATGTATATATTTCCATGAGGGAGTAACAGAGCAGTAATTTTAAAAAAAGGCAATAACTGAAGCCCTGCTGAGCAGCAGTTTTGGTATTCAATTCATAAATTGTTGGTGTACATGATTCTGCTTTTGTAGAAGGTGATTGATTAGCTATGGAGAGCTTTGAGAAAAGTTGCCTATTTCTTGAGTTCATGTGGGAATTTACACATTCTTAACCTTGTCAGGTAACACAAAATCTGTAAATGTTTCTCAATAGATTTGTATAAATTGTCGTCTCCGTCCTTACAGCAAAACAACATGTTTGTTAATACTATAATTAAGAAATGTACCTGCTACTGAAGCAGGATATAGCATTGGTTCACTAATAGCATAGTGAGCTTGATTATTGTATGCCTAGTACTAGTACTATAGCTTTACTAGCATTGACAGAACCTCAGTGCTCAGTGAGGAGTGAAACATAGCTGTGTGTATGCATTGCTGTAGTAGTGAACTAATTGTTACCAGATAGAGACAGCGGAGTGCCTGCCGGTTTGGTGCTAAGGGCACCTCGCCTCCATTGTTGAAGCAGTATTTTAACACTTTTAACACAGCAATTTTGTTCAGGGTAACTTCTAGGGGGAGAGGGAGGCAAGGGGGGGCAAGATGTGTAAAGGGCAAAACCAAGGTTTTCTGCACGGTCTGCAGCGCTCCATGTGAAAGCAATGGTAGGATGAAAAGCAGGGGGCAAGACGTGCAATGGGAAAATAAGACAGAAACAAAAGGATACCTGAAAGATCTACAGAGCTAGGTGTAAAGTCATTGTAACCAGGGAAAACAAAGCACAGTGGACCAAAGAATAGCCAGACTGCTGCTCTTTGAACAAAAGGCTGGGGTTATTACCTAGGTGTAACAGTGTTTCCCCCCGGATGGGAGATCCCCCTGTTACCAGGTGTATGGTGCATGCTACCTGTATGCTCACAAGAGGCTGAGGTGTCCGCCGATGTTTGTGGGGACTGCAGAAGAAGATTCTGGGGTATATACCCGATATTTACTCCATGGTACTGAGCGCCTCCATCTGCTGTAGACTCCAGATGTATGAAGGTAATCTCCCACAGTAGAAAAGACTCCTCACCCCCCGGAAAGATTACACACCAGGCAGGAGGTATATAGAACTGGAACCGGCTTTATTCCTGTTCACTTCACAACAACACAGCGGGTCTCTGCCTAACACAGTCAATCTGGTCTGGTTCCTCAAACTTCAGATGGTCCCTGGACCTCCACTACAGGTCAAGGGCCCCCACAGCAGTCCTTGCTTTCCCCCAAACCTCTAGCAGGACCAGGGGAATAGGTAATCCCTCACTCTCCCCCAGAGGGAAGAGGACCTGGGCCTGCCAGTGCACAGCAGCCCAGTGTGATACCTTGTCTCTCTCACGGTCGAGACACACTAAAGAAATTAGGATGCCACCCCCTTGAGGACAGTAGGGGGAGGGCACCATGTCTGAACCCAGGATTGGGTACAACACAGACCTGATCCCACCTCCTCCCCTGTCACTCCAGGGTACTTACTGCCTAAGTGGTGAAACCCATGATTGGTCCTGACACTGCCTGCTCTTACCAGGGCTTGAATGTCAGGGAGGGCAGACTGGTAGCCAGACAAGGCATGGTTACATAAGCTAAGATGGCTGCTGGCCTCATGGGTATTCCTACTTTTTGTTTTGCCAGTCCTGGGCCTGAATTTGACTCCTCTATGCACCCCTACAGGTCTACGGGAAGTACTACATGAGGGAATCTTGACTAACATAATTTGCAGAAAGCATGGCTCTTGCCATTATCTGAGAAGGAGATTGATCAACATCGACCACACTAGGAGTTCTTTTAACTCATCTGGTGCTGCTGAGATCTGGCTCTTCCTTTATACAGCAAACATACTCATCCATGCCCTATTTTTTCTCCATCTTAACTAGTTACCTTCAACTAACTGGCATCTTATAATCACACTTTTTTGTTTGCCAAATATATGTCTTTAAAAGGTCCTAAAATCGTGCGTCACTATATCTGCACGTGTCACACCGTTATTAAACAGCATGTGAGATGCAATAGGGGCATGGTGAGTAAAAAAAGGGGCAAAACTCCACTGCACAAAGTAGAGCAAAGATAACAATTAAATCGGGGTACTGCATCTGCATGTCATCCACGGGTCTCAGACTCCCCAAACCTCCCCCATTCTCTCATGGGTAGAAAGGAAGAGAACTGGCAGAGCACTACTGTATATCCAGAAAAGAGTAGAGAGGAAGGTGCGTATCCCATAAAATGTTATTTATTGGTCATGGAGAAAAGGGAAAAGGAGGGCCCGACCAACGTTTCACGCTTCTCAAGGTACCTTGAGAAGCGTGAAACGTTGGTGGGGCTCTCCTTTGCTTTTTTCTCCATGACCAATAAATAACTTTTATGGGATACGCACCTTCCTCTCTACTCTTTTCTGGATATATAGTAGTGCTCTGCCAGTTCTCTTCCTTTCTACCAGTTTACCCTTCGGACGGAAGCACATCTGGGGACCCCTCACCTTTGGATCGCATGGACGTTGCAGCACTCAGAGTGAGTTAACCACTTGCTACTGTACATGTTTTCCTGCTCCGGACTTTATTAAGACTGTTGGTACATTCCAGGCTGCGATCATGCTTATTTTTCCTGGTTTCACTGTTTATATTAGCGTCACTTATTAGTGAGCTTATTATCCAGGATTTGCAACCCAGTACCTGTCTCCTATCAAGTTTACATTCAGGGGTCTCCCCACGAATATCTGGCTATTCACTCATTCACCCATCTCACTGTTGTGGTCTTTAGCATTACGCACTCACATGGCCCATTCTCAAATGGAACCTACCTCCCCCATTCACATGGAACCTACCTCCCTCATTCTCACATGGAACCAACCTCCCTCATTCTCACATGGTACCTGCCTCCCCCTTATCACATGGAACCTACCTAACTCATTCTCACATGGAACCTGCCTCCCCCTTCTCACATGTACCTACATCCCTCATTCTCACATGGAACCTACCTCCCCCATTCTCACACGGAACCTGCCTCCCCCATTCTAATATGGAACCTACCTCCCTCATTCTCACATGGAACCTACCTCCCTCATTCTCACATGGAACCTACCTCCTTCATTCTCACATGGAACCTGCCTCCCTCATTCTCACATGGAACCTACCTCCCTCATTCTAATATGGAACCTGCCTCCCTCATTCTCACATGGAACCTGCCTCCCCCTTCTCACATGTACCTACCTCTCTCATTCTCACATGGAACCTACCTCCCCCTTCTCACATGGAACCTACCTCCCTCATTCTCACATGGAATCTACCTCCCCCGTTCTCACATGGAACCTACCTCCCCCGTTCTCACATGGAACCTACCTCCCTCGTTCTCACATGGAATCTACCTCCCTCATTCTCACATGGAACCTACCTCCCTCATTCTCACATGGAACCTCCCTCCCCCATTCTCACATGGAACCTGCCTCCCCCATTCTAATATGGAACCTGCCTCCCTCATTCTCACATGGAACCTACCTCCCTCATTCTCACATGGAACCTGCCTCCCTCATTCTCACATGAAACCTCCCTCCCCCATTCTCACATGGAACCTACCTCTCCCATTCTCACATGGAACCTGCCTCCCCCATTCTCACATGGAACCTACCTCCCTCATTCTCACATGGAACCTGCCTCCCCCTTCTCACATGGAACCTACCTCTCCCATTCTCACATGGAGCCTACCTCCCTCATTCTCACATGGAACCTACCTCCCTCATTCTCACATGGAACCTGCCTCCCCCATTCTAATATGGAACCTACCTCCCTCATTCTCACATGGAACCTACCTCCCTCATTCTCACATGGAACCTACCTCCTTCATTCTCACATGGAACCTGCCTCCCTCATTCTCACATGGAACCTACCTCCCTCATTCTAATATGGAACCTGCCTCCCTCATTCTCACATGGAACCTGCCTCCCCCTTCTCACATGTACCTACCTCTCTCATTCTCACATGGAACCTACCTCCCCCTTCTCACATGGAACCTACCTCCCTCATTCTCACATGGAATCTACCTCCCCCGTTCTCACATGGAACCTACCTCCCCCGTTCTCACATGGAACCTACCTCCCTCGTTCTCACATGGAATCTACCTCCCTCATTCTCACATGGAACCTACCTCCCTCATTCTCACATGGAACCTCCCTCCCCCATTCTCACATGGAACCTGCCTCCCCCATTCTAACATGGAACCTGCCTCCCTCATTCTCACATGGAACCTACCTCCCTCATTCTCACATGGAACCTGCCTCCCTCATTCTCACATGAAACCTCCCTCCCCCATTCTCACATGGAACCTACCTCTCCCATTCTCACATGGAACCTGCCTCCCCCATTCTCACATGGAACCTACCTCCCTCATTCTCACATGGAACCTGCCTCCCCCTTCTCACATGGAACCTACCTCTCCCATTCTCACATGGAGCCTACCTCCCTCATTCTCACATGGAACCTACCTCCCTCATTCTCACATGGAATCTACCTCCCTCATTCTCACATGAAACCTCGCTCCCCCATTCTCACATGGAACCTACCTACCTCATTCTCACATGGAACCTACCTACCTCATTCTCACATGAAACCTCACTCCCCCATTCTCACATGGAACCTGCCTCCCTCGATTCTGGGTAATGAATTACAAGATATAAACTATATCCTTTTGTAGCTTATTTTTTAACATAATTGTTTTTCAGATTGTTTGCATGATTAAAGACACCAGCATTAAGCCAACTATTAAATCTTTCTGCACGTATCAGTTTAAACGTAAGTTTGGATTCTGCCTTTTGAAGCTGGTAGTGGTTGCAAGCAGCACAAAATAAAATCTGATATATAAAAATGACAAGGTGAAGCAGAGAAAGAAACTCCCCAGAGGAGATGGGTAAATTATTTGACAACATTTGAATTTGTCACAAATATGGTCTTTATTCACAAGCGTGAATATTCGCATATCCGTTTAGCATATCTCCCAAGTATCTCAGGGGTGCTCATTTGTTATGCATACTGAAGGTAACTCTCTAGGTGTTGTATAAAGGTGTGTTTGAGGGGATATATATATATATATATATATATATATATATATATATATATATATATATATATATATAGCACTTCTCCCTCACATCGACTAGTGGCATTAGTACTGTAGATACTTTTCATCTTCCTCACAATCATCAACTCCAAATCATCACAGACATAAGGTATCCCCTATGTACCCTATATGTCCTCTCAAAAAAACCCTGGGAGCTGCTGTTGCGGTGAAAGTCTAAGCCCTCTTACTAACTTATCTGCAAACACATAACTGTCACTCAGTAACATGACGGAGGAACAAAGTCTGATTGCAGACACGCTGTTGCACAGCAGATCACAAGAGCCACGGCTGCTACAGCATGGATCTGTGTCCTATTGTAAATCTGTTACTCATTCAGCAGGCTTCCTCAGAGAAGTGGATCTCATGTGCTCACAATATCACGCTCCTTCTAGATTTCATTCATCTAGAAAAGCCTTTCCAGATCTGTACATGGAGAGGAAGGGCCAAGTCCCCACGGCCATGAGAAATGCCACTGTACCAATTATCCATTTAACTACGGATATGAGGACAAGGGATACTGGTCAAACTCAGAACTGCGAGACTGCGACGGCCCGCTGGGTATCAGCTTCAGTAACAAGTAGCGCCACCATCAGGCTGCGTCCATAGACACTTCGCCCGTGCAGAGGCGCGCGGAGGCTGAGGGAAAGCGTGTGCTTTCCCTGGCCATGGTACACGCGCCGTCCGTGGGCATGTCTAGGGGCGTACCAGTGATGTCACGGAGCTGGTCCGCCCTCATTGGGCGAACCGCTCGCGTGACCGGCCCGTTGCACCAAGAAATCAATTTAAACTGATTTCTTGCGCAACGTGCGCCCCTGCCACGCCGTATAAACGCGATCACTGCCTTTAGGCAGTCTGATTGCTCAGCGTGCGGACGCGTCTGCGCGGTCGTCCATACCATGGACGCAGCCTTATCCTCCTTTCTGCCTACAGCACAGGGGTGAAAGTGGTCATTCACAGGCACGCTTCTTCCTGTACTGATGGAAGTATTTACCAGTGTCAGTCTCCTGTGTGTGCTGAGGAACGCCATTTCCAAAGGGCAGAGTTTCTTGGACGGTACTCTGGCTTTATAATTACAGATAACGGAACAAACGTTGGCCGCACACTACGACTTGGAGACTGAACACATACCTTGCTTTGCAGACATGGTACAGAATTTACCGGAACATGATAGGCCTGTGCCGGAGATTGTGTCTGTCTCACGTCACATCTCTGCTCATTTTCAGCATTAAGGCCACAGGACGCAGAACACTGCAACAGCTGCAAGAAAAGTATCATCTGCCATCAAGTGAAGCAAGAGGCTGTAACAAGGTAACTAGCACCTTCTCTATGTTTCAGCGACGTCAGGAGCAGCAACAAGACATGAGCAGCTACACTGCATCCCGTGAGACATACTCGCGGATTTGTGTGAACTACTTAAACCATTTGAAGTAGCAACACAGAAAGTGAATTCGGGCAGTGCTAGCCTGAGTCAGGTCATACAGTGCCATTGCCTAAACTGGTAGCTGTCTGTGAGTAGGCTTACTGGCTCTGCACTTCTTTAACACCGGCTGTGCTGAAAAGCTGTGTAATGCAGCAGCCATACGTTTATAGGGATCCATGTTAAAATGGACAAGAAGCAGAAAGTGACAGTGTGAGTGCTCATTTGCATGTCATTACCCAGAATCCCTGGCTGCAATGGAAACATTGTATGCTGTATTGCAGGGGTGCGCAAAGTGGGGGGCAAGATTATTTTGGGGGGCGCGGACTTTACCTACCTTTCCTCGGCGTCGCGTCGCCATGGCAACACGACATCAAATGACGCCACGGGGTCACGTGACGTGCGCGTCGCCATAGCAATGCGCATCAAATGACGCTGTGGGGGTCATGTGACGTCACGTGACCCCACGTCTCATTTGACGCTGGATATTGGGTAGGGGGGGGCGCGAGCATAGGGGCTGGCAGGCAGGGGGGGCACAGCACAGAAAGTTTGCGCACCCCTGCTGTATTGTATGTCTATTTATTTATATAGCGCCAAAAGTGTACTCGGTGCTTCACAAAGTATACAGGACGGAGAATTATTATAATACAATAAGCGCAGCAAAATCAGACAACAGGAAAGGAAATCCCTGCCCCGAAAAGCTTACAATCTAATTGGTATGCAGAGAGATAATGGGGAAAGGCAGCATTGCAGACCTGGCTGAGACGTGTGTGTGCTCATAATGGTATTTTTATTTCCTAAACTTTTAGAAAAGCCGCTAGAGACGCAGAAGGAGTATATGAATAATGACAGAGCTATGTACGGCGGCCTCGTCTCTCACCTCATTTCTGTACCGATTTCCATCATATTAACCCCTTCAGTGCCCTAATGACGTACAATACAGCGTGCATCATGAAAAGTGTCACCCGAGAGGCCCTTATGATTTACAATGTATGGCATAGCCATTTGCGTGTCTTTATGAGGCTGTTCGCTGGAGTGACCAATGCAAAGTTCTCTGAAGGGGGGACCGGCGGCCAGAACCCGCAATGGATCACACGATCACTTTGAAGAACGATCACATGATGCATCAGTCTCGGTTGTGGCCATGGAGGTGACAGGACCCTCTGGCACTGAATGGGTAACATCTAAGCACTTCAATTGAGCAATTCAGCTCCAAAGTCACCTGCACATTCCCCTGGTTGGGAGGGGGGGGCCCTGGGGGGAGGGGGAGCCCATGGGAGGGGGGGGGGGGGGGCAATGACATATTGTATTCCTTTATTACTGCCCCTGGGAAAGGTTCATATACTGGATGTTACTATATAGCAGTGTTCCTCCTTCTAACTAGTCTTCTCTGTCAATCATTCGCCTTATCCTGTTCTTTGTCAGACAATGAAACAGACATACACCACATTATTATTATTATTATTATTATTATTATTATTATTATTATATTTATCATTCTCATAACTTTTGCTAAATAGATTGTAAATGACATAAATACTTAAATATTAAGAACAACTCACAAGAAAGCAATATCAGACTGGATACATACCATTAGGGACAGAGTATCTGATGTGGGTGTGGGTGAGGACGTGGCTTCCTCTGATAAGCATATCAGTATGGTTTAGCATAAACACAGCGACTGGGTCATATAGCGCAGGAAATCTCAGCTTTTACATTTTAGGGCGGTTTACTCTCTCGAAATAGGGAATTATTTAAGGCAGGGGTGCGCAAACTTTTTAGTCTGCATCCCCCTGCTCGCGTCCCCCCTTACCTTGTCACCGGTGTTTCTGATGTAACGATGTCATATGACCCCGCGGCGTCATTTGACGCTGTGTTGCCATGGCAACACATCGCCAGAACCCGCCGGAGATCAGGTAAGGGAGTTACAGAGGCCTCGCACGACCCCCCGGCATTTTATTTAAATGCTTTGGGGAAGAGCACAGGGCCTCTGTAAGCACCACGCCCCCCAGAAAATCACCCCCTGGTTTGCACCCTCCTGGTTTAAGGGATGCTTTGGAAGGGTGGAGGTATTTCAGTTAAATGCAGGAGCAGTTGGAAAAACTAGAAGATGCAATGCTAAGAGCAACAGATCTGTGTGTCAGGCAGCTTAGTAAAAATACACTGAAAATAATAATATTAAAAACAATGTTGTTCTATAGCTATAGCGCTACCAGTTTTACGTAGCGCTTTACAGAGACATTTTGCAGACACAGTCCCTGCCCCGTGGAGCTTACAATATATATTTTTGGTGCCTGAGGCACAGGGAGATAAAGTGACTTGCCCAAGGTCACAAGGAGCTGACACCAGGAATTGAACCAGGTTCCCCTGCTTCACACTCAGTGCCAGTCAGTGTCTCTGCTCACTGAACTGCTCCATAAGCCAATATGTAGGGTGACCATTCGTCCCGGTTTTGCCGGGACAGTCCCGGTTTTTCTTGTGCTGTACCGGTTGCCGGACTGTCCCGGGAATATCCCGTTTTTTTGTGGCGGTGCGCGGGGGGGAGGCGGGGGGGGGCGGCGGTGCGCGGCAGCGGGGAGGAAGAGGATGCAGAGAAGCCCGGCAAGTATTTTTTCTTACTGCCAGGGGTTGGGCTTCTGCAGAAACGTGCCGGGCCGCAGGGGATTGGATGGAGTATGCCGGGGGCGGGGCTTTGGCTCTCCCCGGCTTTCCCTCCCCCGGCACACTGGCCCTCCCTCTGGCTCCTCGGCAACCCGGCTCTCCCTCACTCCCCCGGCACCCCGGCTCCCCCCCTCACTCCCCCGGCAACCCGGCTCTCTCCTTCAATCCCCCGTCAGTGTGACAGTGTGTGTGTGAGTGTGACAGTGTGTGTGTGAGTGTGACAGTGTGTGTGTGAGTGTGACAGTGTGTGTGTGTGTGTGTGTGTGTGACAGTGTGTGTGTGAGAGTGTGAGAGTGTGACTTTGTGTGAGAGTGTGAGAGTGTGACGGTGTGTGAGAGTGTGAGAGTGTGACGTTGTGTGTGAGAGTGAGTGTGTGACGGTGTGTGCGAGAGTGTGATGGTGTGTGCGAGAGTGTGACGGTGTGTGCGAGAGTGTGACGGTGTGTGTGACTGCGTGTGTGTGCATATATTAGTGCAACAGGACTGGCTCAGGGCTGTGTTGTAGATGCAGACATTCACACAGGCAGATAATTACAGTAAGCTGCTCCTCAGCCTTTATTACAGCTCCAACATATGTGCCGAATTCATAATACTGTAACTACAAATAACGGTCTGTGGCTCGTTCTTCCCGTGCACGTCCCAGCCGAGTGTCCGAGCTCTAACACTGAGCATGAGCCCTCACTCATCCTAACGATATCCCAGCGCAGCCTCTCCAGGCCTGTGCTGCTCTCTGTGCTGCTCTCTGTGCTGCTCTCTGTGCCTTTGGTGTTACTATCCTATTTCACTGCATTCCCCCGGCGCGTTCTGCTTGTACTGTGCGTCCAACCACTCAGCACCACTCGTGTTAACCCCCTCACTGCCACACATGGGTACCAACGTACGTGAGGCGAAGCTTACGCATCTCGTTGTAAATTCAGTGCCTTCACTTTTATAGGCTCCCCTATTTTCAGGAGCTATTTCTCTCGTGCCCCCTTTATTTGCAGGGGCTTTAGTGCCATCTTACTGTAGGGTCACAAATCTATAAAGGGACAAGTGGGCGGCAATTCTGTTCTATTTTCTGTGTCGGCAAAATAGCCACTTTTTGCTCCTATGTCCTTGATTTACGAAATGATGTTAGAATAGTCCCTTCCTGGGGGATAACTAGGAATTCGCATTTTGCATCTATATTCTTTTGTAGGATCAGTGTTTATGTTTTTTTCCCCCTTTTTTTTTCTTCTTCATTTTAGGTAAATAAAAGAAATCCTTGTTAACAAGGGGGAAAAAATGGCCACATATTTCCATTTCTGTTTATAATTAATCCTTCACCACAGGAGGTTCAATGAGTCCCTGCATTAGCACAGGTGGTTCTGTCTTTGACTGAGCCACTGATTGAATCACCTGTGCTGATGCAGGGATATCCTGAAAACCTGACCTGTTGGTAGCCTTTGAGGACTGGAGTTGGCCGCCCCTGCCTTAGATAAGGCTTCACTTCTGTTTGGTGTCGGTTTTAACCGAAAGTGCAAGATGATCAGACGGTGGTGTTTTCCCGTTATACCCTAAACCCGGAATCCCTGCGGTAGGTATAAGGCCTTGGCCATGTTTGGCGCTTGCTGGCGGAAGGTATACGTTTTGCTGTGGCCAACAAGCCTGGATTAGACACATTGCACAGCTTGAAATCCGGGATTGTACAATGAGAGAATGCAATAAAAACTAAACAAAAAAACAAAAGCTTTAATAAGTGGATTTGAACCAAACTATTATCTCTTAATTACGAATACAACTGCTTACAGCATGATATCATTCATGGGCATTCAATCAAATGGCATACATTAATTTAAGTGATGTTGCTTTTATACATGTCAAAAAATATTTCAATAAATCAAATGCACCTTCTGCTGCGTCCTTAATACCAGGTCATATTATACTCAGCAATGCACACTTCATTTGTCATATTGATCACAAATTGGAATTAAAATGATTATGTTCCAAGAATACAGCAAGCGCCTCATTAAGCCTTTTCTTTATAGATTGATTAGCAATGTGTTGGATCCCACTTAATAATAATAATAATAATAATAATAATAACTTCAGCAGTGAAGGGGTAAAACTGTATCAGGGGTGACGAACTCCAGTCCTCAAGGGGCCACCATCAGGTCAGGTTTTAAGGATATCCGACTTTCAGCACAGGTGGCTCAATAAGTTGTTCATCGCTGACTACGCCACGGATTGAGCCACGCGTGCGGAAAACCTGGCCACCTGGACTGGAGAAGACCACCGCTGATCTATTTGAAGAAAACATGTCTGTTCCAAACAAAGATCTCAGGAGTTCTTGGAGTTATTTATAGCTAGTTCTCAGAAGGACAACAAAAGGAGAATTAAATAGAAGAAAATCTTATTGTTAACCCTTTTGCTTCAGGAGGGAACTATATTGTAAGGGGCTGCAAGCAACTCAGGCAGTTAAGTAGTTAAATAATGCAGCTTTTAACAAACAAATTATTTTTGACATTATACAAACGTACACAAGTGTACAAGGGTTTTGATTAGCAACCCCCTTTTGTCCAAGCACTGAGGGATAGATCCACAGAAGCCCGTCCCGAAATCGGGAGCGGGTGTTATTTTTCTTCAGTTTATCGGGTATCCGCGTATCTAATTTCATGCAAAATGAACATTCGTTAGTCAGCTCATTTGCATATGGCTAACGCTGCGTTATCCGTTATCCAGTGTCAGCCATACAATAAGGAAGACGCCGGTACATATTGCAATGTAATATATATCAGGTATCTTCCCTCCAAATTTTTTATTTAAATTGACCCCATGGAAGCAATAATGGCCACTAAGGTAACCAAGAGGTTAATAAAAACGCATACGCTACTACCCATTGTATGTCATAGCGGTACAACCCGTGTGAGCTGCGTGTATGCTGCGTGTGAGCTGCGTGAATGCTGTGTCTGAGCTGCATGTGAGTTGCGTGTGAGCTGCGTGTATGCTGCGTGTGAGCTGCGTGAATGCTGTGTCTGAACTGCATGTGAGTTGCGTGTGAGCTGCGTGTATGCTGTCTGAGCTGCGTCTGAGCTGTGTGTATGCAACATGTAAGCTGCATGTGAGCTGCGCGTATGATGTGTGTGAGCTGCATGAATGCTACGTGTATGCTGCACGTGAGCTATGTGTATGCTGCGTGTGTGCTGTGTGTATGCTGCGTTTATGCTGCGTGAGCTTCGTGTGAGCTATCTGTGTGATGTGTGTATGCTGCATGTGAGCTGTGTGAATGCTGCGTGTATGCTGTGTTGGAGCTGCATGTATGCTGCATAAATGCTGTGTGTGAGCTGTGTGAATGCTACGTGTATGCTGCGTGTCAGACATGTGTATGCTGTGTGTGTGCTGCGTGTATGCTGTGTGTGAGCTGCGTGTATGCTGTGTGTGAGCTGCGTGTATGCTGCATGCGAGTTCCCTGAATGCTGCAGGTGAGCTGCAGGTGAGCTGCGTGTGAGCTGCATGTATGCCCTGCGTGTATGCTGCATGTGAGCTGTGTGTATGCTGCGTGTGAGCTGCGTGTATGCTCTGTGTGACCTGCGTATGAGCTGCGTGTGCCTAAGGACTTCATCAGTATTCTGAATCTGCGCACAGTTTTCTTTTTTTGACTTTGATAGTCTCGGAAGAAGCTGTATTTATTTAACTGTAAAGGGGAGTACTACAGTTGCTATCAACTGTGGGAAAGGGCATGAAGAAGGGATTAGTCCCCAAAACATTGCCCCTCCTTTCATATTTTTCTGAAAATATGTTCCCTCCAGTAGCTGGAGACCCATGCAGCACCCCAATCCCTACCATAGCGGCTCCCGGAACCTAGTTAGCTAGGATTCCCCGTGTAACCCCAGTTTTGGTGAGTTACAGCTGTTTTCTGTAGCTGTGTGTTTCCTGTTGGCTGTGGCCACAATAAAACCCCTTTATTGAATGCTTTTGTCTGGTGACTGGACCCCAGTGTGCAGTCCTGCTCTCTCGTAACAGGCTGCATGTTTTTGTTGCTTTTTGAAGAGGCGAATGTGGCAAATCTGCAAATAAACTCCATATTTTCGACAAAGTCGAATGTCTGCCAATACTTTGCACATCAGCACACAGCAGGAAACATCCATGTATTAAATGGGTGGTACATTAAGGATGTCCTTTTGCATTATGTTACCCAGTGTTCTTGTCTGCAGTTTAATCACGGAAGGATTTAAAAATGGAGTGAAAATAGATTTTAGTATCTGTGAAAATGTGCAGATGCTTTCATGTCTCAATATCTCTGCTGTGTCTTGTTACTTTTTATCCATCATAATCCAATTGTGTTTTATCTCGCAACGGCTACCAGCTCCACCAGGCAGAATCTGATTATAAAATCAATTTGAGTGGTGCAAAAAGACCTAATAGGTTTGAATAGGTGCTTTATTGATGTAATTGTAGGCTAATCTGTCCAAGATGTACAATATAGCAGAAAAATGCTTTCGGGAAACATCAATATCTAATCAAAAGACTAAGCTATGAAATAATATGCTTGAATGCAAAAATAGGATACTGAGATCTGGAGATTTATTCATTAAACTACGATGCATCTCGCCAATAAGCAATGCGTGTATATTCTAAAATGCAAATAAATCATTTTAATAATTTTTATATATTTTTTATGTGCATACGTCTGAGGTATCTCAGATATATTCGCAGGCATATCTCCCTCCCTCTCTCCTCTTCCACTGCCCTCTTCCATCTTCTCTCTCTTCAGCAAAAGCCCAAATTCCCATGTCTCTATTAGGTGAGTTTTCTGGGTGTCACTGTCCAGGCAATAGTGCATCAAATCATTTGAAAATGCACGTAAATGTCAAAACGGGCAATTTTTAATATACAGATGTAGCCATGTGTAAAATTGGTGTACATATCTCTTTCTCATGCTGGCAGTAAACCTGGTAAGTATGCAGGATTGCCAGTAGTTATCATGGAGGTTTGCCCTCACACCCTGGTGAGGTGTCATATGTCCCATAGGAAGTGACAACATGCTGTGTGTCCACGGTTAGTGACATCAGAGATGTGCCTGTTCCTAGGTGATATAAGACATAGCACTGTCTAAAGTTAGTTCAGTCCTGTTGGTGTTTTGACTCTGTTCAGGAGAGTCATGTGGAGGTCTGCAACAATGTTGCAGAGGCTGATGCCAGAGCTGTGACTGCGTGCAGCTCAGAGCAGACAGAGAGAAGATGGTGAATCTTCCTTAGGGGAGAGGTGGAGGCAACTCCATTAGAAAAGGAGGAACCTTCCCAAGGATTGCAGCAAGAACATGAGCGGCTAAGTACGACCGCTATGAGGGGCAGTCTGCCTGAACCGTCAATAAAGATGACCTTAATCAAAGATACCCTCGTGTGTGAGTCTGGGATTATTCAGCAGGGGAATGCACCACAGAGGAGTTCCTCATCAGAATCATCCCCATGCGGACGCAGGGATCCTGATGAGGTGGAGGCGCTGCACTGGATATAGGTAGGACTCAGCACACCCTCAGCTGCCTGTCTGGGCGGGCAATCCCCATACACCATCATGCGGGAGACTCAGGAGTCCTGTTGCCAACAGGTGCACCACCAGACATCACACTGTAATGGGGACTGGTTAGACCACAGGGGCCAATATGAGATTGGGTGGGTCAGGCCAGGTCAGAAAATCCGTTACACAGATAACTCAAGGAAAAATGGTGAAACACTAATGAGTTGGTTAATCAGCTTCCCATGCCAGCACAAAGTCAGGATGTGGCAGTCAGACAGGATCAGCCAGGCAGTGTATGGATCTGGGAGGCTAGGGGACATTTCTTCTCAATTGAGTAGGATATTCAGTCTCACATTAGGTTTGGTGACAGTCACAGGGAGATAGGCCACAGACGTTTCATCCTCCTAAGGGCTCGTTCAGGCTGCCAGCTGAGGACTCGGAGGGAGGGCGGGAGGCAGGCAGTGCTGGGAGTTTGCTGGGCGACATGTGATTATCCCCCAGCAGACTTTTCAGCGTTGGGGAGGGGGCGGGGCTACAGACGGAAGGGTAAAGTATCCAAGCAGCAGTCATGAAATCATTCTGAAGAATGATTTCATTGGCTGCCTTGGTCCCTGTGACGCTGCTTCAGCTCCAAGAAACAAAATTTTCGTTTACTGAAGCTGTCGTCAGCAGCAACTCCTGGCTTCGGAGGCAGGGCAGTAGCTACCCTGTCAACAAGTATTCAAATTGAATACTTTGTTGCTCACGGCAGCACGCACGTCAGCACGCCCTGCCCCCGAAGCCAGCACCCTGAACGAGGCCTAAGGCTACGGCTCCGGTGTCGGCGCTACACGTGCGCCTGCCAGGCTGGCGGAGCGGCCAGCTCGGTTCCCCGGTCTGTGCAGAGCTGCAGGGGGAAAGATGGGGGGGCAGGGGGGTGATGAGGGCGTGGTGGGGGGGCACGCCCATGACGTCACCCGGCAGGTTCTCCCTCATTGGGGCGTGGCCAGTGCTCCGTCGCCAGTTCTGAAGACAGTTTTACTGTCTTCAGAAAAATCTGGCCACGCGGTAGCCAAGGTAGGTAGCGGGCCGGGCCCCAGTGAGGGGCGGTTCTTGTCCCCGTAGCGCACGCTGCAGCAGGCACCGGGAACCTAGCCTAGTTGTCAGGTGGGGCTACGGGTAAAAGCTCACACCTGTGTTCTCTTCTGCACTCGCGCCTGTGGATAGGGACATTAAAGGGCTTATTCACAAAGCAGTGATAAATGGTTTAGTGGGCAATAAATGCCTTTATAGCGGGATACTGCCTGATCTGCTATTCACAAAGCAGTGATAACAGCGCAGTATCGCGCTACAATGGCTTTTTATCGCCACTAAACAGCCTGGGACAAAAAAGTTGTCAGATAGGCCAAAAAATGACAAACCTGCTGTTTGCTGTGTTTATTTTTCTATGTAATGTGTTTTATTTTGGGCCTGTTTTTTTTTTTTTAGCTTCCCCATTTATTGCTATATTGGCAAAGTATGCCCATATATATTATAACACTGTGCCAAAAATAACAATCAATAGAAAACAAGCATTTGCCCAAAAATGCATTGGCTGTCACTGTATTTAGCTGTACCCTAAGGGGGCACAGATTAATACATTATAAGTCAATGGGCAAGCAAGTACATAAAAATAAATAGCCTCTTATTACAGCTTTCCGGGCAAGCCACAATAGAGTTGTAGATGGAGCTGTTTTACTGCTTCCACCAGTCAACCCATTGCCACTTACTGGGCAGGCTCCACTGAGTCTGACAAAACAGAGGGTCCTCCCCACAGGGGGTCTCTGTTCTCTGGACCCAGTACTCCAGCCTGCCCCGGCCACTTAGCACCCTGACACCTCTCAACACCCCGTCTCCTCTCCTCTTTGAACTACGATGTCTATCCAGACTTCCCGGCACCCATATGGATGCCCGGCTGACTGAATAGACATTTATAGTAAATGCACCAAACATTATAATACATATTTTAATACATGTTATAACTTGGGGAGACCCTTATCTGTGTGGCAGATGGGACTGGGATATCTGGGCTCGAAAACCAGGAGTCTGGGGGACACTGGGAAGCCCCGGTGTAATTCAACCCACGTACCAGCAAATCATGCCTGCTTGCCGGGGAGAATTAGGGGACTACCAGTATCTTTGACCCCCGAACTCCTGCAAACAAAACAACTGCCGTTCGACCCAAATTTCACACCTAAAACTTACACACAGAAAGTTTCATGAGCCTGGGGCAAAGGGAACATGAAAAGTGGAAAAGCGGGGGACACTTTAACTTTTGCATTGTATGTTACCTGGCCCCTGTGCCAGGGACCCCACGATTTCAGGGGGAGAGAGGAGAGGAAGAGAGAGAGAGGAGAGGAAGAGAGAGAGAGGAAGAGAGAGAGAGGAGGTGAGGAAGAGAGAGAGAGGAGGAGAGGAAGAGAGAGAGAAGAGCAAGAGAGGAAGAGAGAGTGAGGAGAGGAAGAGAGAGTGAGGAAAGGAAGAGAGAGAGAGGAGAGGAAGAGAGAGAGAGGAGAGGGAGAGAAAGAGAGGAAGAGAGAGAGAGGAGAGGAAGAGAGAGAGAGGAGAGAAAGAGAGGAGAGGAAGAGAGGAGACACCCTGCATGGGACAGTGAGATAGGATCACAGTTGGTGACAGTTGTGGACGGACAAAACAGTTGGGTCCAATCTGTAGCCGGGCCCACCGTCTTATCCAGCTGCCGGTCCTCTCATTGCCGCCGGTCCTCTCATTGCCGCCGGGCCCCGACTATCCCTAGCGGTGGCCCTCCCTGTGGCCCTCCCTCACTGCCGTGCCTCTCCCTCTCATGCCGGTGCACGCCGGAATCTGGGCTCAGTTTCCTGCGCACGCAGATTTCCTAGAGAGGTGCGGCGCGCGGCAGTGAGGGAGGTCCACAGCTGGGGAGAGTCGGGGCGCGGCGGCAGCGAGAGGACTACAGATATATTTAACCCGCTCTTTGTGTTGTATAATCTGCCATTGCGCGTTTCTGTGGGCTGTCTCAGGCCTTCACACTGCTACAGTACATATTTTATTGGATGACTGTTTCCATATTCTGTTTTATATCAGAGAAGAAACAATGCCAAGTTTCTAATGACCTTTTTTAAACAGTGGAAATTGGACCTTTGGGACCGTAAGATGTAAAATATGTTCCTTACTAATACCAATGGAAAAATAAACAAGTTCCCCTCACAATGATAAAAATAAGAACTTGGAAATTATTTTAATACTTTCTGGTGGTTTGGCTTCCAACTATCTGTGGACTGCATATATTAGTCTGTTTATGTATGATACAGCATTGGGGTTTTATGCCCAGAATAGCTGCCAAGAATTAAAGGTCCCATTTCTGAATTATGTTCACTTAATAAACTACCAATGCCATTAAAGTCAAATGATTGATTGTGTTTTACCAAAGATCACAGTACTTATTTAAGCACGGCTGCATGTTGACAGTAGAAAGTGGAACGCGCACTGAGAGATGCGAAAGTATAAACGCGGCGTATATGAAAAATGAAAAACAATTAAAAACAAATATTTATATCTTATATGTGTGCGAAAGGTGAAGCAATAATAGGTCTCTCAGCTGAAATAAAGAAGATTAAAATAGTACAAAATGTTAAAAGCCATGACCAAAAAATTGTGATAGAGAAAAATCTAAAGGAAATAAAAAGCAATAATATAAAATAAAAGGTAGAACCAGTCTCTCATGGTGGCGGTGGTAGCTTCAGGTAACACTCCAGGTCCCAGGGTGCCAAGTAAATCAGAAGCCCTTATGGGAAGCTGGTTGTATGTCCCCGTTATCAGGAGGTGAACGATGCACTGACACAATCTGAAATGCAGTCCTTCCACCCAACCCTGTTGGTCAATGTGCTTTTGATGTCTTCCTGGGCCATCCTCTGTTGCACACTACCGATTTTTGTGGGAGAGAGAACAACGCAACCCAACGCGTTTCACTTCAGCAAATGTGTTGCTTTGTCTCTCTTGCAAGAACCAGTGGAATATAGGAAATCGTTGGCAGTGCATCGACCAACATGGTTGGACCAATGGACTACAGTATGTGTTCCAGCATACGTCATGAGACATTTGCCCATGCTTTCTAGTTAAGATAGGGGCATTTATCCCCGGGGAACGACAGTAGAATTTTTCACTTGCTTCACAGATGAGCAGTTTTATTTCTTAGTTTTGTGAGTGCATTTTATACAATTTTCTGCACTGTGGAGGCTGTTCCTGGCTCTTTTCTAGATTTATAGCTACATTTTGTAATTACATTTCATGGCAGAAGAGCAATTACATTGTTTTAAATGTAAAGACCAAGGCATACAATGTTTTTGTGCCTGAAATATTCTCAAAACACTTACTGTATGTTGTTGTTTGTTTTTTTTAAAAGTAAATTACTTTTATGATGGGTTCATAACTTCACAAATGCATTAACTTACTGTGACTGTGTCAGCATTAATTTGCATGTTTTTTATGGCAAGGTCACTTTACATGCACAAGAGTTACCAATGCTGCTTATTTTATACAAAAATAATAAATATAGAATTCAGCACAGGTGGTGCAGTTGAATACTGAGCCACTGATTGAGCCTATTATGCTGAAGCAGGGATATCGTTAAAACCAGACCTGTTGGTGGCCTTGAGTACTGGTGTTGGCCACCCCTGCAATAGCGCATAATAATAACGTCTTATGTTGTCCTCTGTGATCCTTGTCATTATCTGTTACTATGTAACTATCTTCCACATTCAGGGTTTTTTTTCCCTCTAGATTTGATGCAACTGACCAGATGGACACGATGCGCACGAGAGCTGACTTGGGCCCTGACCCATAGAGATCCGTTAACTCAGCGCTAATAATGTAGTTATCACCATGTTATTTCCCTGAGGTTACCGCATGTTCACAAAGCTAAATATGCAAAAGCAATATGCGTAACGCCATGTTAAGTTAGCAGTGCCTCGCATCAGCTGGAAATAACATGGCGCGGTCCTTTTTGTGCACAGGTGCTTGCACGTGGTGTGTACAGGTGTGTTTCGGGATGTATACAGTACAAGCAACTCGGGAGTCTAGCAAAAAAGAGACTCCCCCTCTCTCCCTCACCCCGTCCTCTACCCCCCCCCTCCTGTCTCCCCCTCTCTGTCTCTCCCTCCTTCTCCTCTCTCTCTCTCCCCTCCTCTCTCTCCCTCTCCTCTCCCCTCCTCTCTCTCCCTCTACCCTCCCCTCCTCTCTCTCTACCCTCCCCTCCCTCCCCTCCTCTCTCTCTGCCCTCCCCTCCTCTCTCTCCCCTCCCCTCTTGTATTTTTAATGCCAACTTATTATTTAATAATATTGCCCTTCAGTGAAACACTTAAGAAAGCAAGATGTGTATTGTCTTTAACTGTATAGTCAATATGCAATTTCCCATCAAGCCCAATATTTTACAGGAAAACACCTCTGAGGTTTAGTTTTTAATTTTTTCAGTTTTGAGAAATGTCATAATAGTTTTTTAATCAAAAACATTTATTTGTGACAAAATGGGAACTGATGTTTGTAAAGCAGAATCATTACAAGTGATCTCTATGCCTTTCTATTCTTTTTAAGCAGATCCCAACAATAAGATTCACAATTGAAACATAGAGCAAAACCTCGCAGCACGTGATCTCCCGCTGGGAACCGAACAGACGGCGTGTGACGTCACTATTATGTCATGGGAACCCTGGAGTTCCAGACTCAGGGGCACAGGGTTAAGCAATGAGACAATCTAGAAAGAATTTGGGATGTCATTTTAAACATAATTATACAATATTTCTGCCCTGACGTGGAGAGGGACACTTGAAATAAAACCAATTTTGAGTTTGTAGATAAAAACGTAGTGACGGTTTGGGCTTGTGCATAAAAAGTAGCAGCGCTCGTCACCCCCGAGTGCTGTCACTGGGTGTAATTAACGATGGGTTAGCCAACACATCCTATATGTTTTGTGTGAATACAATCGTCCCAGCCTGCAGTGCTCTGAGTACTTCTAACATACACCTCCTTAGGTAAGAGCATCGAGCAAAACCATTATGTGCAATTTGAAAATATGACCATTTTTTTCCTTGCAACAAATATATTTTTGTAGCGTGCAGTGAATAGCAAAATGATGAGTGCCCAGTTTCCAAGCACATTAGAAGAACACATCAAAGATAAATAATGCAGGTGTCTCAAAAACAGAAGAAGAAATACCTGTAGTTCTGTAAAAAAAATATGCGATTACTGGCCCCTTTATCTGGCCATGACGGTCTGCAATCGCGATGGATTATACAGAATATATTCCCTAAAACGACCACTGCTGGTGTCACAATGTTCCAAGACAATACTCCGTGATGCACATATTTCTAGGAAGGAGTAAGGCTGCGAGCAAAGATCCTGGTGACAAAAAAAGAAACAGTGCATCATAAACGTGACAATTCAATAGTGACAATTCACATGCAATGGTGAATAAAATAAAAAAACTGTGAAAAAAAGATACAGTATGTATATATTTCTAACTTTCCCTGCAGCTGAGGTTAGTTCTCTCACCCAGAGACAAAATAGCAGAATTCAGCAATAGAACGCGCGGTATAGCGCAAAGGAAACAGAACCCGCGGTATAGCGCAAAGGAAACAGAACCCGCTGTATATAGCGCAAAGGAAATAGAACCCGCGGTATAGCGCAAAGGAAATAGAACCCGCGGTATAGCGCAAAGGAAATAGAACCCGCGGTATAGCGCAAAGGAAACAGAACCCGCTGTATAGTGCAAAGGAAATAGAACCCGCTGTATAGTGCAAAGGAAATAGAACCCGCGGTATAGCGCAAAGGAAATAGAACCCGCGGTATAGCGCAAAGGAAACAGAACCCGCTGTATAGTGCAAAGGAAATAGAACCCGCGGTATAGCGCAAAGGAAATAGAACGCGCGGGATAGCGCAAAGGAAATAGAACCCGCAGTATAGCGCAAAGGAAATAGAACCCGCGGTATAGCGCAAAGGAAATAGAACCCGCGGTATAGCGCAAAGGAAATAGAACCTGCGGTATAGCGCAAAGGAAATAGAACCCGCGGTATAGCGCAAAGGAAATAGAACGCGCGGTATAGCGCAAAGGAAATAGAACCCGCGGTATAGCGCAAAGGAAACAGAACCCGCGGTATATAGCGCAAAGGAAATAGAACCCGCGGTATAGCGTAAAGGAAATAGAACTCGCGGTATAGCGCAAAGGAAACAGAACCCGCGGTATAGCGCAAAGGAAATAGAACTCGCGGTATAGCGCAAAGGAAACAGAACCCGCGGTATAG
Organism: Ascaphus truei; assembly: GCF_040206685.1. Taxonomy (NCBI): domain Eukaryota; kingdom Metazoa; phylum Chordata; class Amphibia; order Anura; family Ascaphidae; genus Ascaphus; species Ascaphus truei. The sequence continues at coordinate 302,449,811 of NC_134487.1, read as the reverse complement.
CGCAAAGGAAATAGAACCCGCGGTATATAGCGCAAAGGAAATAGAACCCGCGGTATAGCGCAAAGGAAATAGAACCCGTGGTATAGCGCAAAGGAAATAGAACCCGCGGTATATAGCGCAAAGGAAATAGAACCCGCGGTATAGCGCAAAGGAAACAGAACCCGCGGTATATAGCGCAAAGGAAATAGAACTCGCGGTATAGCGCAAAGGAAACAGAACCCGCGGTATAGCGCAAAGGAAACAGAACCCACGGTATAGCGCAAAGGAAACAGAACCCGCGGTATAGCGCAAAGGAAATAGAACCCGCGGTATAGCGCAAAGGAAATAGAATCCGCGGTATAGCGCAAAGGAAATAGAACCCGTGGTATAGCGAAAAGGAAACAGAACCCGCGGTATAGCGCAAAGGAAATAGAACCCGCGGTATAGCGCAAAGGAAATAGAACCCGCGGTATAGCGCAAAGGAAATAGAACCCGTGGTATAGCGCAAAGGAAATAGAACCCGCGGTATATAGCGCAAAGGAAATAGAACCCGCGGTATATAGCGCAAAGGAAATAGAACCCGCGGTATAGCGCAAAGGAAATAGAACCCGCGGTATATAGCGCAAAGGAAATAGAACCCGCGGTATATAGCGCAAAGGAAATAGAACCCGTGGTATAGCGCAAAGGAAATAGAACCCGTGGTATAGCGCAAAGGAAATAGAACCAGCGGTATAGCGCAAAGGAAATAGAACCCGCGGTATAGAGCAAAGGAAATAGAACCCGCGGTATAGCACAAAGGAAATAGAACCCGCGGTATCGCGCAAAGGAAATAGAACGCGCGGTATAGCGCAAAGGAAATAGAACCCGCGGTATCGCGCAAAGGAAATAGAACGCGCGGTATAGCGCAAAGGAAATAGAACCCGCGGTATAGCGCAAAGGAAATAGAACCCGCGGTATAGCGCAAAGGAAATAGAACCCGCGGTATAGCGCAAAGGAAATAGAACCCGCGGTATAGCGCAAAGGAAATAGAACCCGCTGTATAGTGCAAAGGAAATAGAACCCGCGGTATAGTGCAAAGGAAATAGAACCCGCGGTATAGCGCAAAGGAAATAGAACCCGCGGTATAGCGCAAAGGAAATAGAACCCGCGGTATAGCGCAAAGGAAATAGAACCCGCGGTATAGCGCAAAGGAAATAGAACCCGCGGTATAGCGCAAAGGAAATAGAACCCGCTGTATAGTGCAAAGGAAATAGAACCCGCGGTATAGTGCAAAGGAAATAGAACCCGCGGTATAGCGCAAAGGAAATAGAACCCGCGGTATAGTGCAAAGGAAATAGAACCCGCGGTATAGCGCAAAGGAAATAGAACCCGCGGTATAGTGCAAAGGAAATAGAACCCGCGGTATAGCGCAAAGGAAATAGAACCCGCGGTATAGCGCAAAGGAAAATAGAACCAGCGGTATAGTGCAAAGGAAATAGAACCCGCGGTATATAGCGCAAAGGAAATAGAACCAGCGGTATAGCGCAAAGGAAACAGAACCCGCGGTATAGTGCAAAGGAAATAGAACCCGCGGTATAGCGCAAAGGAAATAGAACCCGCTGTATAGCGCAAAGGAAATAGAACCCGCGGTATATAGCGCAAAGGAAATAGAACCCGTGGTATAGCGCAAAGGAAATAGAACCCGTGGTATAGCGCAAAGGAAATAGAACCAGCGGTATAGCGCAAAGGAAATAGAACCCGCGGTATAGAGCAAAGGAAATAGAACCCGCGGTATAGCACAAAGGAAATAGAACCCGCGGTATCGCGCAAAGGAAATAGAACGCGCGGTATAGCGCAAAGGAAATAGAACCCGCGGTATCGCGCAAAGGAAATAGAACGCGCGGTATAGCGCAAAGGAAATAGAACCCGCGGTATAGCGCAAAGGAAATAGAACCCGCTGTATAGCGCAAAGGAAACAGAACCCGCGGTATAGCGCAAAGGAAACAGAACCCGCTGTATAGCACAAAGGAAATAGAACCCGCGGTATAGCGCAAAGGAAATAGAACCCGCGGTATAGCGCAAAGGAAATAGAACCCGCTGTATAGCGCAAAGGAAACAGAACCAGCGGTATAGCGCAAAGGAAATAGAACCCGCGGTATAGCGCAAAGGAAACAGAACCCGCGTATAGCGCAAAGGAAACAGAACCCGCGGTATAGCACAAAGGAAATAGAACCCGCTGTATAGCGCAAAGGAAATAGAACCCGCGGTATAGCGCAAAGGAAATAGAACCCGCGGTATAGCGCAAAGGAAATAGAACCCGCGGTATAGCGCAAAGGAAATAGAACCCGCTGTATAGCGCAAAGGAAACAGAACCCGCGGTATAGCGCAAAGGAAATAGAACCCGCGGTATAGCGCAAAGGAAATAGAACCCGCGGTATAGCGCAAAGGAAATAGAACCCGCGGTATAGCGCAAAGGAAATAGAACCCGCGGTATAGCGCAAAGGAAATAGAACCCGCGGTATAGCGCAAAGGAAATAGAACCCGCGGTATAGCGCAAAGGAAATAGAACCCGCGGTATAGCGCAAAGGAAATAGAACCCGCGGTATATAGCGCAAAGGAAATAGAACCCGCTGTATAGCGCAAAGGAAACAGAACCAGCGGTATAGCGCAAAGGAAATAGAACCCGCGGTATAGCGCAAAGGAAATAGAACCCGCGGTATAGCGCAAAGGAAATAGAACCCGCGGTATAGCGCAAAGGAAATAGAACCCGCGGTATAGCGCAAAGGAAATAGAACTCGCGGTATATAGCGCAAAGGAAACAGAACCCGCGGTATAGCGCAAAGGAAATAGAACCCGCGGTATAGCGCAAAGGAAATAGAACCCGCGGTATAGCGCAAAGGAAATAGAACCCGCGGTATAGCGCAAAGGAAATAGAACTCGCGGTATATAGCGCAAAGGAAACAGAACCCGCGGTATAGCGCAAAGGAAATAGAACCCGCGGTATAGCGCAAAGGAAACAGAACCCGCGGTATAGCGCAAAGGAAACAGAACCCGCGGTATAGCGCAAAGGAAATAGAACCCGCGGTATAGCGCAAAGGAAATAGAACCCGCGGTATAGCGCAAAGGAAATAGAACCCGCGGTATAGCGCAAAGGAAATAGAACCCGCGGTATAGCGCAAAGGAAATAGAACCCGCGGTATAGCGCAAAGGAAATAGAACCCGCGGTATAGCGCAAAGGAAATAGAACCCGCGGTATAGCGCAAAGGAAATAGAACCCGCGGTATAGCGCAAAGGAAATAGAACCCGCGGTATAGCGCAAAGGAAATAGAACCCGCGGTATAGCGCAAAGGAAATAGAACCCGCTGTATAGCGCAAAGGAAATAGAACCCGCGGTATAGCACAAAGGAAATAGAACCCGCTGTATAGCGCAAAGGAAACAGAACCCGCTGTATAGCGCAAAGGAAATAGAACCCGCTGTATATAGCGCAAAGAAAATAGAACCCGCGGTATAGCGCAAAGGAAATAGAACCCGCGGGATAGCGCAAAGGAAATAGAACCCGCTGTATAGCGCAAAGGAAATAGAACCCGCGGTATAGCGCAAAGGAAATAGAACCCGCTGTATATAGCGCAAAGGAAATAGAACCCGCGGTATAGCGCAAAGGAAATAGAACCCGCGGTATAGCACAAAGGAAATAGAACCCGCGGTATAGCGCAAAGGAAACAGAACCCGCTGTATAGCGCAAAGGAAATAGAACCCGCGGTATAGCACAAAGGAAATAGAACCCGCGGTATAGCGCAAAGGAAATAGTACCCGCTGTATAGCGCAAAGGAAACAGAACGCGCGGTATAGCGCAAAGGAAATAGAACCTGCGGTATATAGCACAAAGGAAATAAAACCCGCGGTATAGCGCAAAGGAAATAGAACGCGCGGGATAGCGCAAAGGAAACAGAACCCACGGTATAGCGCAAAGGAAATAGAAACCGCGGTATAGCGCAAAGGAAACAGAACCCGCGGTATAGCGCAAAGGAAATAGAACCCGCGGTATAGCGCAAAGGAAATAGAACGCGCGGGATAGCGCAAAGGAAACAGAACCCGCGGTATAGCGCAAAGGAAATAGAACCCGCGGTATATAGCGCAAAGGAAATAGAACCCGCGGTATAGCGCAAAGGAAACAGAACCCGCGGTATAGCGCAAAGGAAACAGAACCCGCGGTATATAGCGCAAAGGAAATAGAACCCGCGGTATAGCGCAAAGGAAATAGAACCCGCGGTATAACGCAAAGGAAATAGAACCCGCGGTATAGCGCAAAGGAAATAGAACCCGCTGTATAGCGCAAAGGAAATAGAACCCGCGGTATAGCGCAATGGAAATAGAACCCGCGGTATAGCGCAAAGGAAATAGAACCCGCGGTATAGCGCAAAGGAAACAGAACCCGCGGTATAGCGCAAAGGAAATAGAACCCGCTGTATAGCGCAAAGGAAATAGAACCCGTGGTATAGCGCAAAGGAAATAGAACCCGCGGTATAGCGCAAAGGAAACAGAACCCGCGGTATAGCGCAAAGGAAATAGATCCCGCGGTATAGCGCAAAGGAAATAGAACCCGCGGTATAGCGCAAAGGAAATAGAACCCGCGGTATAGCGCAAAAGAAACAGAACCCGCGGTATATAGCGCAAAGGAAATAGAACCCGTGGTATAGCGCAAAGGAAACAGAACCCGCGGTATAGCGCAAAGGAAATAGAACCCGCGGTATATAGCGCAAAGGAAATAGAACCCGCGGTATAGCGCAAAGGAAATAGAACCCGCGGTATAGCGCAAAGGAAATAGAACCCGCGGTATAGCGCAAAGGAAACAGAACCAGCGGTATAGCGCAAAGGAAATAGAACCCGCGGTATATAGCGCAAAGGAAATAGAACCCGCGGTATAGCGCAAAGGAAATAGAACCCGCGGTATAGCGCAAAGGAAATAGAACCAGCGGTATAGCGCAATGGAAACAGAACCCGCGGTATAGCGCAAAGGAAATAGAACCCGCGGTATAGCGCAAAGGAAATAGAACCCGCGGTATAGCGCAAAGGAAACAGAACCCGCGGTATAGCGCAAAGGAAATAGAACCCGCGGTATAGCGCAAAGGAAATAGAACCCGCGGTACAGCGCAAAGGAAATAGAACCCACGGTATAGCACAAAGGAAATAGAACCTGCGGTATAGCGTAAAGGAAATAGAACCCACGGTATAGCACAAAGGAAATAAAACCCGCGGTATAGCGCAAAGGAAATAGAACGCGCGGTATAGCGCAAAGGAAACAGAACCCGCTGTATAGCGCAAAGGAAATAGAACCCGCGGTATAGCGCAAAGGAAATAGAATGCGCGGGATAGCGCAAAGGAAACAGAACCCGCGGTATAGCGCAAAGGAAATAGAACCCGCGGTATAGCGCAAAGGAAACAGAACCCGCGGTATAGCGCAAAGGAAATAGAACCCGCGGTATAGCGCAAAGGAAATAGAACCCGCGGTATAGCGCAAAGGAAATAGAACCCGCGGTATAGCGCAAAGGAAATAGAACCCGCGGTATAGCGCAAAGGAAACAGAACCCGCGGTATATAGCGCAAAGGAAATAGAACCCGCGGTATAGCGCAAAGGAAATAGAACCCGCGATATAGCGCAAAGGAAATAGAACCCGCGGTATAGCGCAAAGTAAATAGAACCCGCGGTATAGCGCAAAGGAAATAGAACCCGCGGTATAGCGCAAAGGAAACAGAACCCGCGGTATAGCGCAAAGGAAATAGAACCCGCTGTATAGCGCAAAGGAAATAGAACCCGCTGTATAGCGCAAAGGAAATAGAACGCGCGGTATAGCGCAAAGGAAACAGAACCAGCGGTATAGCGCAAAGGAAATAGAACCCGCGGTATAGCGCAAAGGAAACAGAACCCGCGGTATAGCGCAAAGGAAATAGATCCCGCGGTATAGCGCAAAGGAAATAGAACCCGCGGTATAGCGCAAAGGAAATAGAATCCGCGGTATAGCGCAAAGGAAACAGAACCCGCGGTATAGCGCAAAGGAAATAGAACCCGCGGTATAGCGCAAAGGAAATAGAACCTGCGGTATAGCGCAAAGGAAATAGAACCCGCGGTATATAGCGCAAAGGAAATAGAACCCGCGATATAGCGCAAAGGAAATAGAACCCGCGGTATATTGCGCAAAGGAAATATAACCCGCGGTATATAGCGCAAAGGAAAGAGAACCCGCGGTATAGCGCAAAGGAAATAGATCCCGCGGTATAGCGCAAAGGAAATAGAACCCGCGGTATAGCGCAAAGGAAACAGAACCCGCGGTATATAGCGCAAAGGAAATAGAACCCGCGGTATAGCGCAAAGGAAATAGAACCCGTGGTATAGCGCAAAGGAAATAGAACCCGCGGTATAGCGCAAAGGAAACAGAACCCGCGGTATATAGCGCAAAGGAAATAGAACCCGCGGTATAGCGCAAAGGAAATAGAACCCGCTGTATAGCGCAAAGGAAATAGAACTCGCGGTATAGCGCAAAGGAAATTGAACCCGCGGTATAGCGCAAAGGAAATAGAACCCGCGGTATAGCGCAAAGGAAACAGAACCCGCGGTATAGCGCAAAGGAAACAGAACCCGCGGTATAGCGCAAAGGAAATAGAACCCGCGGTATAGCGCAAAGGAAATAGAACTCGCGGTATATAGCGCAAAGGAAATAGAACCCGCGGTATATAGCGCAAAGGAAATAGAACCCGCGGTATAGCGCAAAGGATATAGTACCCGCGGTATATAGCGCAAAGGAAATAGAACCCGCGGTATAGCGCAAAGGAAATAGAACCCGCGGTATAGCGCAATGGAAATAGAACCCGCGGTATAGCGCAAAGGAAATAGAACGCACGGTATAGCGCAAAGGAAACAGAACCCGCGGTATAGCGCAAAGGAAATAAAACCCGCGGTATAGCGCAAAGGAAATAGAACCCGAGGTATAGCGCAAAGGAAATAGAACCCGCGGTATAGCGCAAAGGAAATAGAACCCGCGGTATAGCGCAAAGGAAACAGAACCCGCGGTATAGCGCAAAGGAAATAGAACCCGCTGTATAGCGCAAAGGAAACAGAACCCGCTGTATAGCGCAAAGGAAATAGAACCCGAGGTATAGCGCAAAGGAAATAGAACCCGTGGTATAGCGCAAAGGAAACAGAACCCGCGGTATATAGCGCAAAGGAAATAGAACCCGCTGTATAGCGCAAAGGAAACAGAACCCGCTGTATAGCGCAAAGGAAATAGAACCCGAGGTATAGCGCAAAGGAAATAGAACCCGTGGTATAGCGCAAAGGAAACAGAACCCGCGGTATAGCGCAAAGGAAATAGAACCCGCGGTATAGCGCAAAGGAAATAGAACCCGCGGTATAGCGCAAAGGAAATAGAACCCGCTGTATAGCGCAAAGGAAACAGAACCCGCTGTATAGCGCAAAGGAAATAGAACCCGCGGTATAGCGCAAAGGAAATAGAACCCGCGGTATATAGCGCAAAGGAAATAGAACCCACGGTATAGCGCAAAGGAAATAGAACCCGCTGTATAGCGCAAAGGAAATAGAACCCGCGGTATAGCGCAAAGGAAATAGAACCCGCGGTATAGCGCAAAGGAAACAGAACCCGCGGTATAGCGCAAAGGAAATAGAACCCGCGGTATAGCGCAAAGGAAATAGAACCCGCGGTATATAGCGCAAAGGAAATAGAACTCGCGGTATAGCGCAAAGGAAATAGAACCCGCTGTATAGCGCAAAGGAAACAGAACCCGCTGTATAGCGCAAAGGAAATAGAACCCGCGGTATAGCGCAAAGGAAATAGAACCCGCGGTATAGCGCAAAGGAAACAGAACCCGCGGTATATAGCGCAAAGGAAACAGAACCCGCGGTATAGCGCAAAGGAAACAGAACCCGCGGTATAGCGCAAAGGAAACAGAACCCGCGGTATAGCGCAAAGGAAATAGAACCCGCGGTATAGCGCAAAGGAAATAGAACCCGCGGTATATAGCGCAAAGGAAACAGAACCCGCGGTATAGCGCAAAGGAAACAGAACCCGCTGTATAGCGCAAAGGAAATAGAACCCGCGGTATAGCGCACAGGAAATAGAACCCGCGGTATAGCGCAAAGGAAATAGAACCCGCGGTATAGCGCAAAGGAAATAGAACCCACGGTATAGCGCAAAGGAAATAGAACCCGCGGTATAGCGCAAAGGAAATAGAACCCGCGGTATAGCGCAAAGGAAACAGAACCCGCGGTATAGCGCAAAGGAAATAGAACCTGCGGTATAGCGCAAAGGAAACAGAACCCGCTGTATAGCGCAAAGGAAATAGAACCCGCTGTATAGCGCAAAGGAAACAGAACCCGCTGTATAGCGCAAAGGAAATAGAACCCGAGGTATAGCGCAAAGGAAATAGAACCCGTGGTATAGCGCAAAGGAAACAGAACCCGCGGTATATAGCGCAAAGGAAATAGAACCCGCTGTATAGCGCAAAGGAAACAGAACCCGCTGTATAGCGCAAAGGAAATAGAACCCGAGGTATAGCGCAAAGGAAATAGAACCCGTGGTATAGCGCAAAGGAAACAGAACCCGCGGTATAGCGCAAAGGAAATAGAACCCGCGGTATAGCGCAAAGGAAATAGAACCCGCGGTATAGCGCAAAGGAAATAGAACCCGCTGTATAGCGCAAAGGAAACAGAACCCGCTGTATAGCGCAAAGGAAATAGAACCCGCGGTATAGCGCAAAGGAAATAGAACCCGCGGTATATAGCGCAAAGGAAATAGAACCCACGGTATAGCGCAAAGGAAATAGAACCCGCTGTATAGCGCAAAGGAAATAGAACCCGCGGTATAGCGCAAAGGAAATAGAACCCGCGGTATAGCGCAAAGGAAACAGAACCCGCGGTATAGCGCAAAGGAAATAGAACCCGCGGTATAGCGCAAAGGAAATAGAACCCGCGGTATATAGCGCAAAGGAAATAGAACTCGCGGTATAGCGCAAAGGAAATAGAACCCGCTGTATAGCGCAAAGGAAACAGAACCCGCTGTATAGCGCAAAGGAAATAGAACCCGCGGTATAGCGCAAAGGAAATAGAACCCGCGGTATAGCGCAAAGGAAACAGAACCCGCGGTATATAGCGCAAAGGAAACAGAACCCGCGGTATAGCGCAAAGGAAACAGAACCCGCGGTATAGCGCAAAGGAAACAGAACCCGCGGTATAGCGCAAAGGAAATAGAACCCGCGGTATAGCGCAAAGGAAATAGAACCCGCGGTATATAGCGCAAAGGAAACAGAACCCGCGGTATAGCGCAAAGGAAACAGAACCCGCTGTATAGCGCAAAGGAAATAGAACCCGCGGTATAGCGCACAGGAAATAGAACCCGCGGTATAGCGCAAAGGAAATAGAACCCGCGGTATAGCGCAAAGGAAATAGAACCCACGGTATAGCGCAAAGGAAATAGAACCCGCGGTATAGCGCAAAGGAAATAGAACCCGCGGTATAGCGCAAAGGAAATAGAACCCGCGGTATAGCGCAAAGGAAATAGAACCCGCTGTATAGCGCAAAGGAAATAGAACCCGCTGTATAGCGCAAAGGAAATAGAACCCGCTGTATAGCGCAAAGGAAACAGAACCCGCTGTATAGCGCAAAGGAAACAGAACCCGCGGTATAGCGCAAAGGAAATAGAACCCGCTGTATAGCGCAAAGGAAACAGAACCCGCGGTATATAGCGCAAAGGAAACAGAACCCGCTGTATAGCGCAAAGGAAATAGAACCCGCGGTATAGCGCAAAGGAAATAGAACCCGCGGTATAGCGCAAAGGAAATAGAACCCGCGGTATAGCGCAAAGGAAATAGAACCCGCGGTATAGCGCAAAGGAAATAGAACCCGCGGTATAGCGCAAAGGAAATAGAACCTGCTGTATAGCGCAAAGGAAACAGAACCCGCGGTATATAGCGCAAAGGAAATAGAACCCGCGTTATAGCGCAAAGGAAACAGAACCCGCGGTATAGCGCAAAGGAAATAGAACCCGCGGTATAGCGCAAAGGAAACAGAACCCGCTGTATAGCGCAAAGGAAATAGAACCCGCTGTATAGCGCAAAGGAAACAGAACCCGCTGTATAGCGCAAAGGAAATAGAACCCGAGGTATAGCGCAAAGGAAATAGAACCCGTGGTATAGCGCAAAGGAAACAGAACCCGCGGTATATAGCGCAAAGGAAATAGAACCCGCTGTATAGCGCAAAGGAAACAGAACCCGCTGTATAGCGCAAAGGAAATAGAACCCGAGGTATAGCGCAAAGGAAATAGAACCCGTGGTATAGCGCAAAGGAAACAGAACCCGCGGTATAGCGCAAAGGAAATAGAACCCGCGGTATAGCGCAAAGGAAATAGAACCCGCGGTATAGCGCAAAGGAAATAGAACCCGCTGTATAGCGCAAAGGAAACAGAACCCGCTGTATAGCGCAAAGGAAATAGAACCCGCGGTATAGCGCAAAGGAAATAGAACCCGCGGTATATAGCGCAAAGGAAATAGAACCCACGGTATAGCGCAAAGGAAATAGAACCCGCTGTATAGCGCAAAGGAAATAGAACCCGCGGTATAGCGCAAAGGAAATAGAACCCGCGGTATAGCGCAAAGGAAACAGAACCCGCGGTATAGCGCAAAGGAAATAGAACCCGCGGTATAGCGCAAAGGAAATAGAACCCGCGGTATATAGCGCAAAGGAAATAGAACTCGCGGTATAGCGCAAAGGAAATAGAACCCGCTGTATAGCGCAAAGGAAACAGAACCCGCTGTATAGCGCAAAGGAAATAGAACCCGCGGTATAGCGCAAAGGAAACAGAACCCGCGGTATATAGCGCAAAGGAAACAGAACCCGCGGTATAGCGCAAAGGAAACAGAACCCGCGGTATAGCGCAAAGGAAACAGAACCCGCGGTATAGCGCAAAGGAAATAGAACCCGCGGTATAGCGCAAAGGAAATAGAACCCGCGGTATATAGCGCAAAGGAAACAGAACCCGCGGTATAGCGCAAAGGAAACAGAACCCGCTGTATAGCGCAAAGGAAATAGAACCCGCGGTATAGCGCACAGGAAATAGAACCCGCGGTATAGCGCAAAGGAAATAGAACCCGCGGTATAGCGCAAAGGAAATAGAACCCACGGTATAGCGCAAAGGAAATAGAACCCGCGGTATAGCGCAAAGGAAATAGAACCCGCGGTATAGCGCAAAGGAAATAGAACCCGCGGTATAGCGCAAAGGAAATAGAACCCGCGGTATAGCGCAAAGGAAATAGAACCCGCTGTATAGCGCAAAGGAAATAGAACCCGCTGTATAGCGCAAAGGAAACAGAACCCGCTGTATAGCGCAAAGGAAACAGAACCCGCGGTATAGCGCAAAGGAAATAGAACCCGCTGTATAGCGCAAAGGAAACAGAACCCGCGGTATATAGCGCAAAGGAAACAGAACCCGCTGTATAGCGCAAAGGAAATAGAACCCGCGGTATAGCGCAAAGGAAATAGAACCCGCGGTATAGCGCAAAGGAAATAGAACCCGCGGTATAGCGCAAAGGAAATAGAACCCGCGGTATAGCGCAAAGGAAATAGAACCCGCGGTATAGCGCAAAGGAAATAGAACCCGCTGTATAGCGCAAAGGAAACAGAACCCGCGGTATATAGCGCAAAGGAAATAGAACCCGCGGTATAGCGCAAAGGAAATAGAACCCGCGGTATAGCGCAAAGGAAATAGAACCCGCGGTATAGCGCAAAGGAAATAGAACCCGCGGTATAGCGCAAAGTTAATAGAACCCGCGGTATAGCGCAAAGGAAATAGAACCCGCGGTATAGCGCAAAGGAAATAGAACCCGCTGTATAGCGCAAAGGAAACAGAACCCGCGGTATAGCGCAAAGGAAACAGAACCCGCTGTATAGCGCAAAGGAAATAGAACCCGCGGTATAGCGCAAAGGAAATAGAACCCGCGGTATAGCGCAAAGGAAATAGAACCCGCTGTATAGCGCAAAGGAAACAGAACCCGCGGTATAGCGCAAAGGAAATAGAACCCGCGGTATAGCGCAAAGGAAACAGTACCCGCGTATAGCGCAAAGGAAACAGAACCCGCGGTATAGCACAAAGGAAATAGAACCCGCTGTATAGCGCAAAGGAAATAGAACCCGCGGTATAGCGCAAAGGAAATAGAACCCGCGGTATAGCGCAAAGGAAATAGAACCCGCGGTATAGCGCAAAGGAAATAGAACCCGCTGTATAGCGCAAAGGAAACAGAACCCGCGGTATAGCGCAAAGGAAATAGAACCCGCGGTATAGCGCAAAGGAAATAGAACCCGCGGTATAGCGCAAAGGAAATAGAACCCGCGGTATAGCGCAAAGGAAATAGAACCCGCGGTATAGCGCAAAGGAAATAGAACCCGCGGTATAGCGCAAAGGAAATAGAACCCACTGTATATAGCACAAAGGAAATAGAACCCGCTGTATAGCGCAAAGGAAACAGAACCAGCGGTATAGCGCAAAGGAAATAGAACCCGCGGTATAGCGCAAAGGAAATAGAACCCGCGGTATAGCGCAAAGGAAATAGAACCCGCGGTATAGCGCAAAGGAAATAGAACCCGCGGTATAGCGCAAAGGAAATAGAACTCGCGGTATATAGCGCAAAGGAAACAGAACCCGCGGTATAGCGCAAAGGAAATAGAACCCGCGGTATAGCGCAAAGGAAATAGAACCCGCGGTATAGCGCAAAGGAAACAGAACCCGCGGTATAGCGCAAAGGAAATAGAACCCGCGGTATAGCGCAAAGGAAACAGAACCCGCGGTATAGCGCAAAGGAAATAGAACCCGCGGTATAGCGCAAAGGAAATAGAACCCGCGGTATAGCGCAAAGGAAATAGAACCCGAGGTATAGCGCAAAGGAAATAGAACCCGCGGTATAGCGCAAAGGAAATAGAACCCGCGGTATAGCGCAAAGGAAATAGAACCCGCGGTATAGCGCAAAGGAAATAGAACCCGCGGTATAGCGCAAAGGAAATAGAACCCGCGGTATAGCGCAAAGGAAACAGAACCCGCTGTATAGCGCAAAGGAAATAGAACCCGCTGTATATAGCGCAAAGGAAATAGAACCCGCGGTATAGCGCAAAGGAAATAGAACCCGCGGGATAGCGCAAAGGAAATAGAACCCGCTGTATAGCGCAAAGGAAATAGAACCCGCGGTATAGCGCAAAGGAAATAGAACCCGCTGTATATAGCGCAAAGGAAATAGAACCCGCGGTATAGCGCAAAGGAAATAGAACCCGCGGTATAGCACAAAGGAAATAGAACCCGCGGTATAGCGCAAAGGAAACAGAACCCGCTGTATAGCGCAAAGGAAATAGAACCCGCGGTATAGCACAAAGGAAATAGAACCCGCGGTATAGCGCAAAGGAAATAGTACCCGCTGTATAGCGCAAAGGAAACAGAACGCGCGGTATAGCGCAAAGGAAATAGAACCTGCGGTATATAGCACAAAGGAAATAAAACCCGCGGTATAGCGCAAAGGAAATAGAACGCGCGGGATAGCGCAAAGGAAACAGAACCCACGGTATAGCGCAAAGGAAATAGAAACCGCGGTATAGCGCAAAGGAAACAGAACCCGCGGTATAGCGCAAAGGAAATAGAACCCGCGGTATAGCGCAAAGGAAATAGAACGCGCGGGATAGTGCAAAGGAAACAGAACCCGCGGTATAGCGCAAAGGAAATAGAACCCGCGGTATATAGCGCAAAGGAAATAGAACCCGCGGTATAGCGCAAAGGAAACAGAACCCGCGGTATAGCGCAAAGGAAACAGAACCCGCGGTATATAGCGCAAAGGAAATAGAACCCGCGGTATAGCGCAAAGGAAATAGTACCCGCGGTATAACGCAAAGGAAATAGAACCCGCGGTATAGCGCAAAGGAAATAGAACCCGCTGTATAGCGCAAAGGAAATAGAACCCGCGGTATAGCGCAATGGAAATAGAACCCGCGGTATAGCGCAAAGGAAATAGAACCCGCGGTATAGCGCAAAGGAAACAGAACCCGCGGTATAGCGCAAAGGAAATAGAACCCGCTGTATAGCGCAAAGGAAATAGAACCCGTGGTATAGCGCAAAGGAAATAGAACCCGCGGTATAGCGCAAAGGAAACAGAACCCGCGGTATAGCGCAAAGGAAATAGATCCCGCGGTATAGCGCAAAGGAAATAGAACCCGCGGTATAGTGCAAAGGAAATAGAACCCGCGGTATAGCGCAAAAGAAACAGAACCCGCGGTATATAGCGCAAAGGAAATAGAACCCGTGGTATAGCGCAAAGGAAACAGAACCCGCGGTATAGCGCAAAGGAAATAGAACCCGCGGTATATAGCGCAAAGGAAATAGAACCCGCGGTATAGCGCAAAGGAAATAGAACCCGCGGTATAGCGCAAAGGAAATAGAACCCGCGGTATAGCGCAAAGGAAACAGAACCAGCGGTATAGCGCAAAGGAAATAGAACCCGCGGTATATAGCGCAAAGGAAATAGAACCCGCGGTATAGCGCAAAGGAAATAGAACCCGCGGTATAGCGCAAAGGAAATAGAACCAGCGGTATAGCGCAATGGAAACAGAACCCGCGGTATAGCGCAAAGGAAACAGAACCCGCTGTATAGCGCAAAGGAAATAGAACCCGCGGTATAGCACAAAGGAAATAGAACCCGCGGTATAGCGCAAAGGAAATAGTACCCGCTGTATAGCGCAAAGGAAACAGAACGCGCGGTATAGCGCAAAGGAAATAGAACCTGCGGTATATAGCACAAAGGAAATAAAACCCGCGGTATAGCGCAAAGGAAATAGAACGCGCGGGATAGCGCAAAGGAAACAGAACCCACGGTATAGCGCAAAGGAAATAGAAACCGCGGTATAGCGCAAAGGAAACAGAACCCGCGGTATAGCGCAAAGGAAATAGAACCCGCGGTATAGCGCAAAGGAAATAGAACGCGCGGGATAGCGCAAAGGAAACAGAACCCGCGGTATAGCGCAAAGGAAATAGAACCCGCGGTATATAGCGCAAAGGAAATAGAACCCGCGGTATAGCGCAAAGGAAACAGAACCCGCGGTATAGCGCAAAGGAAACAGAACCCGCGGTATATAGCGCAAAGGAAATAGAACCCGCGGTATAGCGCAAAGGAAATAGTACCCGCGGTATAACGCAAAGGAAATAGAACCCGCGGTATAGCGCAAAGGAAATAGAACCCGCTGTATAGCGCAAAGGAAATAGAACCCGCGGTATAGCGCAATGGAAATAGAACCCGCGGTATAGCACAAAGGAAATAGAACCCGCGGTATAGCGCAAAGGAAACAGAACCCGCGGTATAGCGCAAAGGAAATAGAACCCGCTGTATAGCGCAAAGGAAATAGAACCCGTGGTATAGCGCAAAGGAAATAGAACCCGCGGTATAGCGCAAAGGAAACAGAACCCGCGGTATAGCGCAAAGGAAATAGATCCCGCGGTATAGCGCAAAGGAAATAGAACCCGCGGTATAGCGCAAAGGAAATAGAACCCGCGGTATAGCGCAAAAGAAACAGAACCCGCGGTATATAGCGCAAAGGAAATAGAACCCGTGGTATAGCGCAAAGGAAACAGAACCCGCGGTATAGCGCAAAGGAAATAGAACCCGCGGTATATAGCGCAAAGGAAATAGAACCCGCGGTATAGCGCAAAGGAAATAGAACCCGCGGTATAGCGCAAAGGAAATAGAACCCGCGGTATAGCGCAAAGGAAACAGAACCAGCGGTATAGCGCAAAGGAAATAGAACCCGCGGTATATAGCGCAAAGGAAATAGAACCCGCGGTATAGCGCAAAGGAAATAGAACCCGCGGTATAGCGCAAAGGAAATAGAACCAGCGGTATAGCGCAATGGAAACAGAACCCGCGGTATAGCGCAAAGGAAATAGAACCCGCGGTATAGCGCAAAGGAAATAGAACCCGCGGTATAGCGCAAAGGAAACAGAACCCGCGGTATAGCGCAAAGGAAATAGAACCCGCGGTATAGCGCAAAGGAAATAGAACCCGCGGTATAGCGCAAAGGAAATAGAACCCACGGTATAGCACAAAGGAAATAGAACCCGCGGTATAGCGTAAAGGAAATAGAACCCACGGTATAGCACAAAGGAAATAAAACCCGCGGTATAGCGCAAAGGAAATAGAACGCGCGGTATAGCGCAAAGGAAACAGAACCCGCTGTATAGCGCAAAGGAAATAGAACCCGCGGTATAGCGCAAAGGAAATAGAATGCGCGGGATAGCGCAAAGGAAACAGAACCCGCGGTATAGCGCAAAGGAAATAGAACCCGCGGTATAGCGCAAAGGAAACAGAACCCACGGTATAGCGCAAAGGAAATAGAACCCGCGGTATAGCGCAAAGGAAATAGAACCCGCGGTATAGCGCAAAGGAAATAGAACCCGCGGTATAGCGCAAAGGAAATAGAACCCGGGGTATAGCGCAAAGGAAATAGAACCCGCGGTATAGCGCAAAGGAAATAGAACCCGCGGTATAGCGCAAAGGAAACAGAACCCGCGGTATATAGCGCAAAGGAAATAGAACCCGCGGTATAGCGCAAAGGAAATAGAACCCGCGATATAGCGCAAAGGAAATAGAACCCGCGGTATAGCGCAAAGTAAATAGAACCCGCGGTATAGCGCAAAGGAAACAGAACCCGCTGTATAGCACAAAGGAAATAAAACCCGCGGTATAGCGCAAAGGAAATAGAACGCGCGGTATAGCGCAAAGGAAACAGAACCCGCTGTATAGCACAAAGGAAATAAAACCCGCGGTATAGCGCAAAGGAAATAGAACCCAAGGTATAGCGCAAAGGAAACAGAACCCGCTGTATAGCGCAAAGGAAATAGAACCCGCGGTATAGCGCAAAGGAAACAGAACCCGCGGTATAGCGCAAAGGAAATAGAACCCGCTGTATAGCGCAAAGGAAATAGAACCCGCGGTATAGCGCAAAGGAAACAGAACCCGCGGTATAGCGCAAAGGAAATAGAACCCGCGGTATAGCGCAAAGGAAATAGAACTCGCGGTATATAGCGCAAAGGAAATAGAACCCGCGGTATATAGCGCAAAGGAAATAGAACCCGCGGTATAGCGCAAAGGAAATAGTACCCGCGGTATATAGCGCAAAGGAAATAGAACCCGCGGTATAGCGCAAAGGAAATAGAACCCGCGGTATAGCGCAAAGGAAATAGAACCCACGGTATAGCGCAAAGGAAATAGAACGCACGGTATAGCGCAAAGGAAACAGAACCCGCGGTATAGCGCAAAGGAAATAAAACCCGCGGTATAGCGCAAAGGAAATAGAACCCGAGGTATAGCGCAAAGGAAATAGAACCCGCGGTATAGCGCAAAGGAAATAGAACCCGCGGTATAGCGCAAAGGAAACAGAACCCGCGGTATAGCGCAAAGGAAATAGAACCCGCGGTATAGCGCAAAGGAAACAGAACCCGCTGTATAGCGCAAAGGAAATAGAACCCGCTGTATAGCGCAAAGGAAACAGAACCCGCTGTATATCGCAAAGGAAATAGAACCCGAGGTATAGCGCAAAGGAAATAGAACCCGTGGTATAGCGCAAAGGAAACAGAACCCGCGGTATATAGCGCAAAGGAAATAGAACCCGCTGTATAGCGCAAAGGAAACAGAACCCGCTGTATAGCGCAAAGGAAATAGAACCCGAGGTATAGCGCAAAGGAAATAGAACCCGTGGTATAGCGCAAAGGAAACAGAACCCGCGGTATAGCGCAAAGGAAATAGAACCCGCGGTATAGCGCAAAGGAAATAGAACCCGCGGTATAGCGCAAAGGAAATAGAACCCGCTGTATAGCGCAAAGGAAACAGAACCCGCTGTATAGCGCAAAGGAAATAGAACCCGCGGTATAGCGCAAAGGAAATAGAACCCGCGGTATATAGCGCAAAGGAAATAGAACTCGCGGTATAGCGCAAAGGAAATAGAACCCGCTGTATAGCGCAAAGGAAACAGAACCCGCTGTATAGCGCAAAGGAAATAGAACCCGCGGTATAGCGCAAAGGAAATAGAACCCGCGGTATAGCGCAAAGGAAACAGAACCCGCGGTATAGCGCAAAGGAAATAGAACCCGCTGTATAGCGCAATGGAAATAGAACTCGCGGTATAGCGCAAAGGAAATAGAACCCGCGGTATAGCGCAAAGGAAACAGAACCCACGGTATAGCGCAAAGGAAATAGAACCCGCGGTATAGCGCAAAGGAAATAGAACCCGCGGTATAGCGCAAAGGAAATAGAACCCGCGGTATAGCGCAAAGGAAATAGAACTCGCGGTATATAGCGCAAAGGAAATAGAACCCGCGGTATAGCGCAAAGGAAACAGAACCCGCGGTATAGCGCAAAGGAAATAGAACCCGCGGTATAGCGCAAAGGAAACAGAACGCGCGGTATAGCGCAAAGGAAATAGAACCCGCGGTATAGCGCAAAGGAAATAGAACCCGCGGTATAGCGCAAAGGAAATAGAACCCGCGGTATAGCGCAAAGGAAATAGAACCCGCGGTATAGCGCAAAGGAAATAGAACCCGCGGTATAGCGCAAAGGAAATAGAACCCGCGGTATAGCGCAAAGGAAATAGAACCCGCTGTATAGCGCAAAGGAAATAGAACCCGCGATATAGCGCAAAGGAAATAGAACCCGCGGTATAACGCAAAGGAAATAGAACCCGCGGTATAGCGCAAAGGAAATAGAACCCGCGGTATAGCGCAAAGGAAATAAAACCCGCGGTATAGCGTAAAGGAAATAGAACCCGCGGTATAGCGCAAAGGAAATAGAACCCGCGGTATAGCGCAAAGGAAATAGAACCCGCGGTATAGCGCAAAGGAAATAGAACGCGCGGTATAGCGCAAAGGAAACAAAACCCGCTGTATAGCACAAAGGAAATAAAACCCGCGGTATAGCGCAAAGGAAATAGAACCCGCTGTATAGCGCAAAGGAAATAGAACCCGCGGTATAGCGCAAAGGAAATAGAACCCGCGGTATATAGCGCAAAGGAAATAGAACTCGCGGTATAGCGCAAAGGAAATAGAACCCGCTGTATAGCGCAAAGGAAACAGAACCCGCTGTATAGCGCAAAGGAAATAGAACCCGCGGTATAGCACAAAGGAAATAGAACCCGCGGTATAGCGCAAAGGAAACAGAACCCGCGGTATAGCGCAAAGGAAATAGAACCCGCTGTATAGCGCAAAGGAAATAGAACTCGCGGTATAGCGCAAAGGAAATAGAACCCGCGGTATAGCGCAAAGGAAACAGAACCCACGGTATAGCGCAAAGGAAATAGAACCCGCGGTATAGCGCAAAGGAAATAGAACCCGCGGTATAGCGCAAAGGAAATAGAACCCGCGGTATAGCGCAAAGGAAATAGAACTCGCGGTATATAGCGCAAAGGAAATAGAACCCGCGGTATATAGCGCAAAGGAAATAGAACCCGCGGTATAGCGCAAAGGAAACAGAACCCGCGGTATAGCGCAAAGGAAATAGAACCCGCGGTATAGCGCAAAGGAAACAGAACGCGCGGTATAGCGCAAAGGAAATAGAACCCGCGGTATAGCGCAAAGGAAATAGAACCCGCGGTATAGCGCAAAGGAAATAGAACCCGCGGTATAGCGCAAAGGAAATAGAACCCGCGGTATAGCGCAAAGGAAATAGAACCCGCGGTATAGCGCAAAGGAAATAGAACCCGCGGTATAGCGCAAAGGAAATAGAACCCGCTGTATAGCGCAAAGGAAATAGAACCCGCGATATAGCGCAAAGGAAATAGAACCCGCGGTATAACGCAAAGGAAATAGAACCCGCGGTATAGCGCAAAGGAAATAGAACCCGCGGTATAGCGCAAAGGAAATAAAACCCGCGGTATAGCGTAAAGGAAATAGAACCCGCGGTATAGCGCAAAGGAAATAGAACCCGCGGTATAGCGCAAAGGAAATAGAACCCGCGGTATAGCGCAAAGGAAATAGAACGCGCGGTATAGCGCAAAGGAAACAAAACCCGCTGTATAGCACAAAGGAAATAAAACCCGCGGTATAGCGCAAAGGAAATAGAACCCGAGGTATAGCGCAAAGGAAACAGAACCCGCTGTATAGCGCAAAGGAAATAGAACCCGCGGTATAGCGCAAAGGAAATAGAACCCGCGGTATAGCGCAAAGGAAATAGAACCCGCGGTATAGCGCAAAGGAAACAGAACCCGCTGTATAGCGCAAAGGAAATAGAACCCGCGGTATATAGCGCAAAGGAAATAGAACCCGCGGTATAGCGCAAAGGAAACAGAACCCGCGGTATAGCGCAAAGGAAACAGAACTCGCGGTATAGCGCAAAGGAAATAGAAACCGCGGTATAGCGCAAAGGAAATAGAACCCGCGGTATAGTGCAAAGGAAATAGAACCCGCGGTATAGCGCAAAGGAAATAGAACGCAGCCTGTAAGGATAACGGCTAATGCGCCACTTTCATGGTCACAACACACAGAATCTCTTCTTGAACAGGCGTTTGTATCCAGTAGATCAGACACTGATACAGTAGGACCGCGCCTCCGCAGAACGCCATCTCAGTGGTTTTGTGCAAAATATGTGGGGAGATTTGGCAAAAGGGAAACCGTAGTGTAATTAGGTCTAATCGCAAGGAAAAACATAAAAAATGCACATTGCTCTCACAAATTGATAGCAGATAGTGCGCATATTGAGCAGTATAAACTCCGTGGAACGGAGGTCTGCTCTGCCTTTCTGCCCCGGCGTCCAGCATCCGTGGTATCCAGTGCAGAGGGCTTCCACGTCACGTGTGGATCCAGATCCCGTCTCACGATGTTTCGGCGACCCACTTGTTGAAAGTCTCTAGCTGTCTCTTGGCGCAGTCTCTCTCCCTATGCGTTTCGCACAAGCTTCGTCAGGGGTGTTGTGGTACAGCTGCCATCCTCTATCCCTATTAATATCCTTACTGGCTAATAGGCATTTAAAGTGCTAAGATCACAAAAATGTATAACAACATTTGACAATGCAGTGTTTCCAATCAGTGGCTCGCCGAAACACTGCAAGACCAGATCTGGATCCTCACGTGACATGGAAGCCCTCTGCACTGGACACCACGGGTGCTGGACGCCGGGACACCACGGATGCTGGACGCCGGGACAGGCAGAGCAGCCCTCTACTCCGTTCCACTGAATTTATACTACTCAAACTGCACACTATCTGCTATCAATTTGTGAGTGCAATGTGCATTTTTTTTGTTTTAATTTTGTATTAGACCTAATTACACTAGGGTTTGCCTTTTGCCAAATCTCTTCAGATATCTCGCTCAAAACCATTGAGATGGTGTTCTGCGGAGGGGAAGTCCAGCACTATCAGTGTCTGATCTTTTGGATATAAACGCCTAATCAAGACGAAATTCTGTGCGTTGGGAATTATCCGTTATCCTTACAGACTGCCTTCTATTTCCTTTCCTCTGCATTCTAGTTTTTCTTTCTGAAGAAAAGATCCTTGTAGCTTAGCCGGCTGTGAGACGTTGATTGCTAAATTAAACATCAATGATCTTAGCCATTTAAAAGTGGTTTACATTTAATTTAGATAACTGGAGGATTACTAATTTACCTTGGTTTAAGAATCTTCAGACTTCGAGAAATCTTATAAACTATTTTAGCTGAAAAGACTAATGGACATTAAGCTGGTTTTAATTTACTTGAAATGCAAAATACTAAAATGACTTCAGACAGGTTAATTTCTGCTACATTCTCATGTAGCGATGCAGTGAATATTTCCTGTTCATAGAGAAAGATTTAACAAAATAAAGGTGTCTAAAAAAAACCTTAACATTTTCATTTAGGCACAAAAATATTTATTTGAACCCTTTATCTTGTTAATTTATAAAGCTTGCTTCTACTCCAACTTTCATCTTGTATATCAAACAATGTATTTCTTGCCTAAGACACTACACCCCAACTACACCCCAACTACATCCCAACTACACCCCAAGGGGAGACAGGTGAGAGGCAGGAAGGCCGGACAGCAGGAGGTTACAGTAATCAAGACGGGAGAGAATGAGGGCCTGAGTCAGAGTTTTAGCAGTCGAGCAACAGAGGAAAGGGCGTATCTTTGTTATATTGCGGAGGAAAAAGTGACAGGTTTTAGAAATGTTTTGAATGTGAGAGGAGAATGTGAGAGAGGAGTCGAGTGTGACCCCTAGGCAGCGTGCTTGGGCTACTGGGTGAATGATCGTAGTTCCAACAGTAATGTGGAAGGAGGTAGTAGGGCCATGTTTGGGAGGAAGTATGAGGAGCTCTGTTTTAGCCATGTTGAGTTTAAGGCGGTGGAGGGCCATCCAGGATGATATAGCAGAGAGACATTCAGAAACTTTGGTTTGTACAGCAGGTGTAAGGTCGGGTGTTGAAAAGTATATTTGTGTGTCGTCAGCATAGAGGTGATATTTAAACCCAAAAGATGTTATTAGGTCACCTAGAGAGAGTGTGTACAGAGAAAAGAGAAGAGGTCCCAGGACAGAGTCCTGGGGTACCTCCACAGAGAGAGCAATAGAGGAGGAGAAGGTGAGCATAAGAGACACTGAAAGTACGATGGGAGAGGTAGGACGAGATCCAGGACAGAGCTTTGTTCCGAATACCAAGAGTATGGAGAATATGAAGGAGAAGAGGGTGGTCCACGGTGTCAAATGCTGCAGAGAGGTCGAGTAATATGAGTAGAGTGTAATGACCTCTGTCTTTGGCAGCATGGAGGTCGTCAGTTATTTTAGTGAGGGCTGTTTCCGTGGAGTGAGCAGTGCGGAAGCCAGATTGTAGAGGGTCTAGGAGAGAATAGGTGTTGAGAAAATGGAGCAAGCGAGAGAATACAAGACGTTCAAGGAGTTTAGAGGCAAAAGGTAGGAGGGAGACAGGTCGATAGTTAAAAAGACAGGTAGGGTCAAGCTTGCTGTTTTTGAGTAATGGTATGACTGTTGCATGTTTGAAGGAGGATGGAAAGGTTCCAGAGCAGAGGGAGGAGTTAAAAATGTGTGTGAGCATAGAGATTATAGTAGGAGCAAGAGGTTTTAGAAGATGGGAGGGAATGGGATCAAGAGGGCAAGTGGTAGAGGGAGAAGAGGCGATCAACAGCGACACATCCTCCTCTGAGACAGTGGAAAAAGAGTCAAGGAAGGCAGGAGGAGAGTTAGGAAGAGGTGTAGGATGGGAGGAAGAAACAGCGGGGATGTTCTGACTTATGGATTCCACCTTTTCCTTAAAATAGTCAGCAAAGTCCTGAGTGGAGATGGAGGAAGGAGAGGCAGCTGAGGGTGGTTTGAGTAGAGTATCAAAGACCGAGAACAGTCGGCGTGGGTTAGACTTGTGCATGTTGATTAGTGCAGAAAAGTAGGCTTGTTTAGCTTGCGAGAGGGCAGAGTTGAAACAGGATAGCATAAATTTTTAGTGAAGGAAGTCTGCGAGAGTGTGAGACTTCCTCTAGAGGCGTTCAGAGGAATGAGTGGAGGAACGCAGCATGCGCGTGTGGGAATTTAGCCAGGGTCTAGGGTTAGAAGGGCGAGTGCGGCAGAGAGAAAGCGGGGCATGTAGATCAAGAGACGAGGACAAGGCAGAGTTGTAGTTCCTGACCAGGTTGTCAGGGTCTGTAGCAGAGCTGAGAGAGGAGAGGGAGGAGCGTAAAGTGGACTCAAAGTCAGGTAAGTGAATAGAGCGCAGGTTTCTGCAGAACCGGGGGGTAGATGGAGGTGGAGAAGGGGAGAAGCGAGATAGAGAGAATGAGATGAGATGATGGTCAGAGAGAGGAAAAGGGGAAATGGAGAAATCGGAGCGAGAGAAGTTTTTAGTGAAAACCAGGTCTAAGTAGTGGCCATCCTTGTGGGTGCTGGCTGCAGTCCACTGTTGAAGACCAAAAGAAGAGGTTAGAGAGAGAAAGCGGGAAGCCCAAGGGAGAGAGGGATCATCAATGTGGCAATTGAAGTCCCCAAGGAGAAGAACAGGGGAGTCTGAGGAGAGAAAGAAAGAGAGCCAGGATTCAAAGTGAGAGAGAAAGGCAGAAGGGGGATGAGTAGAGGTAGGTGGGCGATAGATGACCGCCACATGGACAGGGAGAGGAGAGAAGATCTGGACAGTGTGAGTCTCAAATGAGGGAAAAGCAAGAGATGGAGGAATAGGAAGGGTTCAGTAATGACAGAGAGAGGAGAGCAGGAGCCCCACGCCTCCACCCCTGCCATCAATGAGCGGAGTGTGGGAGAAGGAAAGGCCACCATAGGAGAGGGCAGCTTCCAGAGCAGTGTCAGACTGAGTGAGCCAGGTCTCAGGTATAGCAAATAGGAGCAGAGAGTGAGAGAGAAAAAAGTCATGCACAGAGTTGAACTTGTTAGAAAGGGAGTGAGCATTCCAAAGGGCACAGGAGAAAGGGAGAGAGGAGGGAGGGTGGCAGGGGATGGGTATGAGGTTGGAGGGGTTGACACCAGAAGGAGTAGAGGTTGCAATTGGCAGGCGAGGACGAGCGCATGTAGAGATAAGGCAGGGACCAGGATTGGGAGAGATATCCCCAGAAGCAAGGAGGAGAAGCATGGATAGAAAGAGGATGTGTGAGGATGATTTGTATGGGTGTATATTAGTGCAGGGGATATAGCTGTGTGGTGTCAGAGGGCGCAGGTAAGAAAGGAGTTCATGTGAACAGAGAAGTCGGGAAGGAAGGAGAGATGGAGATATATGAATAGAGTTAGAGACATACTGAGGCTGGTAAAAAGAAGTGCATCATTTGAGAAGAAGTGAAGTCACAGCAAATATAAATGGTAAAGGCAGCATCACAGCAGTAATGATAAAGTCTGGTATAGATGATATCCTCCTTTCCAGCATAGTTCAAATGCAGGAATCAGGGCCAGTTGGGGGTGTCCACTTCTTCCTCACTTCTTTTGAACTTCCTTTTAAACTTGAGTTGTTCAGTAGTCTTGCCACTTATAATGGGCCACTTTGAATATGGGCTGCACACATAATTTTACTGTGTAACATGTAGCATACCATAGGTACCGTGTAACATGTAACATACCATAGGTAATGTCTAACATGTAGCATACCATGGGTAACATGTAACATGTAGCATACCATGGGTAACGTGTAACATGTAGCATACCATTGGTAACGTGTAATATGTAGCATACTGTACCATGGGTAACAAATTCATACTTAATGCTTTTTAGATGTGCAGTCTTTCATGCAGTAATGAGAAAGGGTTAACAATAATATGTTGTGTTTTCGTGAATTTGGCCGCTCTTCAACAACCAAAAATCATAAAACATTGGGTGAGCTTACCATAACACATGCAACCGGACTAATATGAGAGAGAGAGACAGAGAAAGAGAGAGAGAGTGAGAGAATGAATATATTGTGAGGAAGTACCACACCCTAGATTTATGTTGTGCTAGGATGTGGATAAATCGCTCCAGTGCTGGGCTTTAAAAGGCAGTGCCCTGTCAGTGTTACCTGTTCCAGAACCTGCAAAGACAGGTCAAGAGCTGTGGGGACTGCCCAGAGAGGTGTACCTTGGAGCTGCAGGACTCTGTGGCCGTGAACCAGGTTAGCCAGGAGGAAGTCAAGCTGCCCAGAGGATTTAGGGATTAGAGGAGATTGACCTGTATTAACGGTACTAAGATGACTTCATAGCATATCTAGCTGTTTAATAAAGGTGTGGTGATGAAATGACAGTAGTTGATAATCAAATACTCACACGGCCCTGTGTGAGCACATATGTGTAAAGGTATCTTGCTTCTGGTAGCTGCTTCTTAGCCCAAAAGACTGATAATGTACAGATGGAAATAGAGGGGGGGGGGGGGGTCTTTAGAATAATAATCATATATAACTTACACGGCCATGTGTAAGCTCAATCCTGGGAGAGAATAATATGGGGTTGCCTCTGATAGACCCGTCCGTGGTGTCTCCCGTGGCAACGTGTATTCAGCTGCTGGCGGGCAGTATATTGGCTGGCGGTTCCCCTTCCCTCACTCCTTCCAATTCTCCCCCTCTCCCCGATTCAGGAAACGAGGCCAGTGCGACTGCACCTGGGCCTTTAAATATCTTCAAAAAGGATCCGACGATCTCCTGCGTGCCGTCCTGGATTCACCAGCGTGATGCCCCGTCCGAGGCGATCCCACTATCAAATGCAAATGTTATCTGTAGCACCAGGAGTGAGCTCCATCTGTACATTATCAGTCTTTTGGGCTAAGAAGCAGCTACCAGAAGCAAGATACCTTTACACATATGTGCTCACACAGGGCCGTGTGAGTATTTGATTATCAACTACTGTCATTTCATCACCACACCTTTATTAAACAGCTAGATATGCTATGAAGTCATCTTAGTACCGTTAATACAGGTCAATCTCCTCTAATCCCTTGCTCCCCCTTTTTTTCTCTTCGTTCTCCTACACCTTGAGGGTTTGGATACCCCTCTCTGGGGTCGAGCAGAGGAACTCATCGCAAGTTACGGATCCCGCTGTGAAAGACTACATCATTGGTTTTGGGATAAGTATTTTACTGTATTCTCTACCCTGTATTATTCTTAGGTAAGCGCCCGGTTTATCGTTTGCACTTTGCCCAGAGGATTTGCCTGGCACAGAAGATGGACTTACCTTATGAGCCTAAAGTAAGAACAATTTAGTCTGCCTTTGTTACACTGCCTGTGATTCAGCTATCCCTGACTTTTATTTAACCGGTAAGCTGGTTTGCCATCCAGGATAGTTAGGGGCAAGATAGGTACTGTGTAGTTAGTGCTCAGAGAGGAGCTAGGTATTTTGTTATATAGTTGCTTTGTTTTATGCCTGTAAAAATAAACCTGCTAACAGATTCTTATGCTTTCTGCCTTTAATGTGAGAGCAAAGATCCTGCAACATGGCAGAATTGTGTATCAGGTACCAAAAAAACAGTAAATGATCTATAAAATCAAGCAACATTATAATAACCAAATTATTGCCACGGGTGGTGCTGTTTGGTGAAAATAGTAGTACTGCGAGAAGAACAAAATCCAACTAAAAGCACTCTAAAATACCAAAAGATATAAAAAATAATCAATGTATTAAATATATTTGGAAAAACAACTTCAACTCATAGGGGCCTATTCAGGTAGCTCCGATAAGCTCGTTGCCATTTCGATCGGGTTAGCATCAGAGACCGGAGAATCCGCACAAATCCATTTCCCAGATTTTCGTTGATGTAACCCTCAAAATCCGTTTCGCCGTGTAAAATCCGCAAACGGATTTGGGCGGTGTCAATCTGCGCGGATTCATCAAAAACCACCATTGGATACAACCCGTCAATGGATTGCAGAATCCGCGGAGTGTATAGGTAATAATAATAAAAAATCCGCAAACGCGAATCGCCCTTTTTTATATTGATCCGCTGAAATCCGCGGACCAAAGGAACTGGCAGATCCGCTGTGGATCCAAATCCGCCCAGAAAAATTCACCCATCTCCAGTTGGCATGTTCCTACCTCACGGGATAACATTTGTGTTAACACGGTATTCAAAAAGATACAGTTTGGTAGGGAAATGCAAATACCGATAGCCTTAGCAGTTGCATTTTCTAAGATCTGCCCAAGTGATCTCCCTGCATAGAGACAGCTCCATCTCCCTGCACAGCTCTTACAGGCGATCTCCCTGCATCTCCATGCTGGGAGCGGTGCAACGCTTCTACCACTCATCCTGATCATCTCCATGCTGGGAGCGGTGCAACGCGTCTACCACTCATCCTTCCAATCATATCCATGCTGTGAGCTGTGCAACGCTTCTACCACTCATCCTGATCATCTCCATGCTGGGAGCGGTGCAATGCTTCTACTACTCATCCTGATCATCTCCATGCTGGGAGCGGTGCAACGCTTCTACTACTCATCCTCCCGATCATCTCCATGCTGGGAGCTGTGCAACACTTCTACGACTCACCCTTCTGATCATCTCCATGCTGAGAGCGGTGCAACGCTTCTACCACTCATCTTTCTGATCATCTCCATGCTGGGTGCAATGCTTGTACCACTCACCCTTCTGATCATCTCCATGCTGGGAACTGTGCAACGCTTCTACCACTCACCCTTCTGATCATCTCCATGCTGGGAGCTGTGCAACGTTTCTACCACTCATCCTTCTGATCATCTCCATGCTGGGAGCGGTGCAACGCGTCTACCACTCATCCTTCTGATCATCTCCATGCTGGAAGCTGTGCAACGTTTCTACCACTCATCCTTCTGATCATCTCCATGCTGGAAGCTGTGCAACGCTTCTACCACTCATCCTGATCATCTACATGCTGGGAGCTGTGCAACGTTTCTACCACTCATCCTTCTGATCATCTCCATGCTGGGAGCGGTGCAACGCTTCTACCACTCATCCTTCTGATCATCTCCATGCTGGAAGCTGTGCAACGTTTCTACCACTCATCCTTCTGATCATTTCCATGCTGGGAGCGGTGCAACGCCTCTACCACTCATCCTTCCAATCATCTCCATGCTGGGAGCGGTGCAATGCTTGTACCACTCATCCTTCTGATCATCTCCATGCTGGGAGCGGTGCAACGCTTCTACCACTCATCCTTCTGATCAACTCCATGCTGGGAACTGTGCAACGCTTCTACCACTCATCTTTCTGATCATCTCCATGCTGGGAGCGGTGCAATGCTTCTACCACTCATCCTTCTGATCATCTCCATGCTGGGAGCTGTGCAACGCTTCTACCACTCATCCTTCTGATCATCTCCATGCTGGGTGCTGTGCAACGCTTCTACCACTCATCCTTCTGATCATCTACATGCTGGGTGCAACGCTTCTACCACTCATCCTTCTGATCATCTCCATGCTGGGTGCAACGCTTCTACCACTCATCCTTCTGATCATCTCCATGCTGGGTGCAACGCTTCTACCACTCATCCTTCTGATCATCTCCATGCTGGGAGCGGTGCAATGCTTCTACCACTCATCCTTCTGACCATCTCCATGCTGGGAGCTGTGCAACGCTTCTACCACTCATCCTTCTGATCATCTCCATGCTGGGAGCGGTGCAACGCTTCTACCACTCATCCTTCTGATCATCTCCATGCTGGAAGCGGTGCAACGCTTCTACCACTCATCCTTCCAATCATCTCCATGCTGGGAGCTGTGCAACGTTTCTACCACTCATCCTTCCAATCATCTCCATGCTGGGAGCGGTGCAATGCTTGTACCACTTATCCTTCTGATCATCTCCATGCTGGGAGCTGTGCAACGTTTCTACCACTCATCCTCCCGATCATCTCCATGCTGGGAGCGGTGCAACACTTCTACCACTCATCTTTCTGATCAACTCCATGCTGGGAACTGTGCAACGCTTCTACCACTCATCTTTCTGATCATCTCCATGCTGGGTGCAATGCTTGTACCACTCATCCTTCTGATCATCTCCATGCTGGGAGCTGTGCAACGCTTCTACCACTCATCCTTCTGATCATCTCCATGCTGGGAGCTGTGCAACGCTTCTACCACTCATCCTTCTGATCATCTCCATGCTGGGAGCTGTGCAACGCTTCTACCACTCATCCTTCTGATCATCTCCATGCTGGGAGCGGTGCAATGCTTGTACCACTCATCCTTCTGATCATCTCCATGCTGGGAGCTGTGCAACACTTCTACCACTCATCCTTCTGATCATCTCCATGCTGGGAGCTGTGCAACACTTCTACCACTCATCCTCCCGATCATCTCCATGCTGGGAGCTGTGCAACACTTCTACCACTCATCCTTCTTATCATCTCCATGCTGGGAGCTGTGCAACACTTCTACCACTCATCCTCCCGATCATCTCCATGCTGGGAGCGGTGCAACGCTTCTACCACTCATCCTTCTGATCATCTCCATGCTGGGAGCGGTGCAACGCCTCTACCACTCATCCTTCCAATCATCTCCATGCTGGGAGCGGTGCAACGCTTCTACCACTCATCCTTCTGATCATCTCCATGCTGGGAGCTGTGCAACTCTTCTACCACTCATCTTTCTGATCATCTCCATGCTCGGTGCAATGCTTCTACCACTCATCCTTCTGATCATCTCCATGCTGGGAGCGGTGCAACGCCTCTACCACTCATCCTTCCAATCATCTCCATGCTGGGAGCGGTGCAACGCTTCTACCACTCATCCTTCTGATCATCTCCATGCTGGGAGTGGTGCAACGCCTCTACCACTCATCCTTCCAATCATCTCCATGCTGGGAGCGGTGCAACGCTTCTACCACTCATTGTTCTGATCATCTCCATGCTGGGAGCGGTGCAACGCTTCTACCACTCATCCTTCTGATCATCTCCATGCTGGGAGCGGTGCAACGCCTCTACCACTTATCCTTCCAATCATCTCCATGCTGGGAGCGGTGCAACGCCTCTACCACTCATCTTTCTGATCATCTCCATGCTGGGAGCGGTGCAACGCTTCTACCACTCATCCTTCTGATCATCTCCATGCTGGGAGCTGTGCAACGTTTCTACCACTCATCCTCCCGATCATCTCCATGCTGGGAGCTGTGCAACACTTCTACCACTCATCCTCCCGATCATCTCCATGCTGGGAGCTGTGCAACGCTTCTACCACTCATCCTTCTGATCATCTCCATGCTGGGAGCTGTGCAACGCTTCTACCACTCATCTTTCTGATCATCTCCATGCTGGGTGCAATGCTTGTACCACTCATCCTTCTGATCATCTCCATGCTGGGAGCTGTGCAACGCTTCTACCACTCATCCTTCTGATCATCTCTATGCTGAGAGCGGTGCAATGCTTCTACCACTCATCCTTCTGATCATCTCCATGCTGGGATTTGTGCAACGCTTCTACCACTCATCTTTCTGATCATCTCCATGCTGGGAGCGGTGCAATGCTTCTACCACTCATCCTTCTGATCATCTCCATGCTGGGAGCTGTGCAACGCTTCTACCACTCATCCTCCCGATCATCTCCATGCTGGGAGCTGTGCAACACTTCTACCACTCATCCTCCCGATCATCTCCATGCTGGGAGCTGTGCAACACTTCTACCACTCATCCTTCTGATCATCTCCATGCTGGGAGCTGTGCAACGCTTCTACCACTCATCCTCCCGATCATCTCCATGCTGGGAGCGGTGCAACGCTTCTACCACTCATCCTTCCAATCATCTCCATGCTGGGAGCTGTGCAACGCTTCTACCACTCATCCTCCCGATCATCTCTATGCTGGGAGCGGTGCAACACTTCTACCACTCATCCTTCCAATCATCTCCATGCTGGGAGCTGTGCAACGCTTCTACCACTCATCCTTCTGATCATCTCCATTTGTGCAACTTCACAGCTGACATCATCAGCAATAATCTTTTAAATCCCATTGGAAATCCTATACATATGAGACTTACAACCAACTTTAACTCCGAAGGACAGAACGGTAGCAGCTTTGCTACTATCCCATTTCTATTTCATATCTAAGACCGCAGAAGTGTACACAGAATGCTTTTTTCGGAATGTACTAATCCTAAACTTAGTGGTACATAGATCGATTTGTCAATGATTGGAAGCAGACTGATTGGTCTGTAGTTCTTGAGGTTGTGTGTGTATGTATGTATATATATAGCAAATGGAAATATAACTGTATGCTCATTTGCATGTCTTAGGCAGGTCTGCAACTCCACCTTTCACCATTAGCACACAGCACACAGCACTTCCACTGCTGCAAGGGATTCTGGGAAATGACATGCAAGGGAGGACACAGTGCCACTTTTTGCTTCAAAACCATTTAAAACATGGTTCCATATATATATATATATATATATATATATATATATATATATATATATATATATAAATATATATATATATATATATATATATATATATATATGGAACCATGTTTTAAATGGTTTTGAAGCAAAAAGTGGCACTGTGTCCTCCTTTGCATGTCATTTCCCAGAATCCCTTGCAGCAGTGGAAGTGCTGTGTGCTAATGGTGAAAGGTGGAGTTGGTATATATATACCCAGTATCAAAGAGTCTGGAGCACTCACAAAAAAATACAATTAAATGAAGTAACACAAGCATCAGGGGGTAATCACAAAAAAAAAATATACAGTCCGAAATGTTGCTTCATACATTGGACATATCACAAGAAGAAATAATGATACTCCATCGGAATCCAAGAGATGTCAAAAGACCAAGACAACGACCGAAACAAAGATGGGAGGATGAAAATAAGGAATGTGTTGGAGCAACGTGGTGAAGAGAGGCTTGCAACCTGGAAAACAATTGAGGAGGCCTTAATCCAGCAATGGATCAACAATGGCTCAAGATGATGATGTGGCTATCCCTAAAGGTTCAGTATGTATATGATATTCACAGAGGCTAATCCTATACACTCATCACAACAAGAAAACACGGAGGGCTTGAAGCTGTAGTATTCCTTCAATTATTCTTGTTCGGTCCCTATGTTTTGACTCAACAAAATCAACCCTTGGTTTACCACTTATCAGCGTCACTTTGTTTACACCAGGAACATATTCAAAGGAGGAAAGTTTTACAAATAGGTTTGACATTCAGAATGAGAAAGAACAGCTACAGGTTTATGAATAGTATGTTTCCTGTTTAGCCAGTGAGTGTAGAGGAAGAATATATGAGTTGGTAAAATAAGGAGATAGGTGAGTTACTTGTTTTCTTAAGCGGATAGTATATAATATCAAAATTACACAACTTTCAGTTCTGAAAACGAGACAAAGGATGCCCTATGTATGAAATGGTGTTTTTGAAATTAAGCCAATATACACAGTTTAGGAGTTCTGAGGGTTAAATCAGCCTTTAGTTTTGGTAGGAACAAAACTGTAATTCATGTTGGTTCCCCCAAGCAAGCAGAAACATAAATAAAAAGCAGTGAATTAAAACCAAACAGGGATGTCATTGTTTGCTGTGCTGCAGAGATGAGACTTTCTGTTTTCTAAGAAATTCTCAAAAAGCCGTAATAATGACAGTAATATCAACAAGCAAAATGGTATAGAATAATAGCTTTGGAGCTTTCCATAGGGTTTCCATGTTGTCTAGTACAGCATGCAAATCCTAGGTAGTCACTGTAAGCAGTAATGCAGCTTTGTGAACAAGGCCCGATTTTGCTTGACTGATTTCTGCATGCAATATGGGTATACACACTTTTGCTTGTGACATTCCTTCTTTGCTATTAAAGGATGTTTTGGACAACACTAAGAATAAAATGAGTTAAGCGTATTTGTCAGCATCTTTATACAATACTATTTATTTACTAAGTTGGCCTATGTCACTTCTATAGGCCGTAAGGTGGAAGGAAAGGGACTTCTGACAACTATTTCTTATTTTGTATCTCAGTCTGTTGATTCCTATGGCTTCCATGAGACTTAAAGTCTTCAATCTGAATGTAATTGCTGAAGGGAAAATATACCAGAAACCCTGTAAAAAGAGCACTGTTCCGCCACTTATTTTGGCGGCCGGACTGGCGTTCCCGGTGGTACTGCAGGGTCTACTCTGCCTGTCTCCCCTTGGCTCTACCTGTGGAGAGGGGTGAGGTACATCAGTGCCCTGCCAGAGGTGTCCTGCCCCGGCAGTCCTAAAATGAAAGTTAGGACCAACTTCCGCAATTGGCTACCTGGGTGGGCACTCCTCCGCCACCAGATAAGGCCCCACATTCCCTGCTCTATGGTATTGCCTGGAGAGGAGTGAGAAAGAAGAGGGGGGGAGTGAGAAGAGGGAGGGTGAGAAAGTAGAGGGGGGAGTCAGAGATGGGGAGATTGAGATAGAAGAGGGGGGAGTGGGAGAGTGAGCTAGGAAGAGGGGGAAATGAGAGGGAGGAGAGGAGAGAGTAATAGGGGGAGAGTGACAGAAGAAGGGCAAGATGGAGAAAAAATAGAGGGGAAAGAGAGATAGGGATGAGAGTGACAGAGAGGGGGGAAAGTGAGAGAGAGGGGCAGAGCGAGAGAGGGTGGGGGCATGGTGAAGAGAAGATCATGCAGGGGAGAAGCAGAAGAGGAGGGGAGAATGTGGAGAGAAGCAGAGTGAGTAAGGGGCATGTGGGGAGAAGCAGGGTGAGGATAGGGACATGTCTGGCAGAAGCTGGTGAGAAGGAGGGGAGCATATTGGGAGAAGCTGGAGAGGAACATGTTTAGGGGGGAGAGAGAGAGAGAATGGTGAAGAGAAGCAGCAGAGGAGGGACACATTTTTTGGGAGAAGCAGGTGAGGAGGGAAACGTGTGTGTAAAAGCTGAAGCAGAAGGAATCATGTTAGGGAGAAGCAGGGTGAGGAGGGGAGTATGTGGGGGAGAAGCTGGAGAGGAGCATGTGGGGGAGGGAATGAGGTGAGCGAGAGAGAGCGAGAGAGAGAGAGAGAGCGCGCGAGAGAGAGAGAGAGCGCATGGTGAAGAGAAGAGCATACTGGGGAGAAGTATGAGAGGAGCATGTGAGGAGAAGCAGGATGAGGAGGGGAGGATGTGTGGAGAAGCTGGAGAGGAGCATGTGGGGGCGGGAATGAGCTGATGAGAGAGAGAGAGCGCGAGAGAGAGAGAGAGAGAGAGAGAGAGCGCGCATGGTGAAGAGAAGAGCATGCTGGGGAGAAGTATGAGAGGAGCATGTGAGGAGGGGAGCATGTGTGGAGAAGCTGAGGAGGAAGAGGGGAGAAGCTGGTGAGGAGGAGGGGCGGGGAAAAGCTGGTGAGGAGGAGGGGAGGGGAAAAGCTGGTGAGGAGCTTGTGGGGGAGAATGAACATTACCCAATAAAAGTATACAAAATACAGGCAAGCTTGTGGTCTAAAATATATGACAATTCTTCACTTATCCACGAGCTTTTCTTAGCAGAAGACATATGAAAAGTTGCCCATCCCTCGGCCTATCTACTAGACGTCGCAAATTGCTTTTTCAGTGCAAAATTGCAGCAGGAAAATCTCCTTTTAATTTGCTCTTGTCTGCATCTATATATTAACCAAAAATGTACTCTCTGTTTTTCACAGAAATAGACTGCGCTTGACGAACAGATATTAATGATACGAATTCTAAAATAATGTTTCTGTGTGCGGGGAAAAAAAAGTGCAGCAAAATAGTCTGCCAAGTTCAACGTGGCACGTAAACCTGTTAATAGTGTACAATTAAATGTTATGTTTCAACCCAAAAATGTATTTGACACATCTGGGCTCTTTCATTAAATAGGTTAACAAACTATATTATTTTCACAGTATGGCTACAATAAATAATATTACAATAATCATTAATATTTACTAACAGTAGCTATAAATAAAAAAAAAATACACATACATCAGTTTTCATTTAAATTGGTTCAATCAGGTACAGCATACCCCGGTTTAAGGACATTCACTATAAGTACACTCGCGAGTAAGGACATATTTAATAGCACCATACCCCTGTGTCCGTATGCTCGCTTGTTAGTACGGACACTTATTCTGCCTTACAGACCGACGTGCTGATTCCTCTCGCTCAATAGGCAAACAGCAGCTCGCGCATGTGCCTCTCAGCACATCCTGAACAGAAATACCGGCTCCCTACCTGTACCGAAGCATCGATAAGTGGGAAAACGGCAGTGCTTCACTTTAACTACATTTTCACTTTACGTGCTCTGAACCCATTGCGTACGTTAAGGCGGGGTATGCCTGTATTCAACACGCAGTGGTAACAGTTTGCATCTTTCTGCGCAAGGGTTGCTCTCACTATCACTGGTTTCCTGGTTTTGGCTTGCCGCCTTTAACTATCTAAAAACAGCATAAGATTTGTGGCAATTATTCATTCTTTACGAAGATTACCCATTAAACTGATGCATTATTGCATATTGAAGAATGTGCTTCTCATTGCTACAGGAATGTTACCGGATTCTAGTTTATTGTTTTTAACTGTTGCAGCCAGTCGTCGGTGCACACTGGTTTGCTTTCAGCAGCTCCTGGACATCGGCCCATGCACAGGAACAAGCAATTCGCAAGAGACGCTGAAAAATGCAAGCATCAAAATTAGACTGAGAAAGGCCTTGTTAATAAGGACCTTTTCGAAGGCAGCAGATCCGAGTTTTTTCTCTCTACAAAGCACTGCGGATTTATGCAGCGTAAACCATTACAGAACAATCAACTCACAGCCAATGCTGTCCCCAAGATTACAATTTACGTTTTTGGTACTTGATAAGGTTTCGGCTATTCTTGCTGGGATACAAGCTGTTGTCCTAACCTGAACAGTGCATGCTGGTTTTCAGAAGCGTTTAAGATGTGAGGAAGGCTACAACTTAATTCCAAACAATCCATGCAATTAAAATATAAATAAGAGAAAATGATAGGCTCGTGTTTCCCTTTTGGTCTCGAAAGCAAAGGGTGGTCGAGCACTTCAGCAAAAAAAAAGAGTTACTGCAAAAAGATCATTTATTGACTGTGATAGTCAAACGCATCCAACGTTTCGGTGCTAAGCACCTTCATCAGGGTTTCACCAAGTTTCTCCTTTAATGTATCCTGCACTCATGGTTACTATCCCACACTCGGCCACTCTTACCACCCATTGTGGCCAAGCACTGCCATCTACAGCACTTATTCCCTCACCTGCTGTCTCTGTAAGTCTCCCACCAAACATCTTAGACTGTAAGCTCTTCGGGGCAGGGATTTCCTTTCCTATTGTCTGATTTTGCGGCACTTACTGTATTATTATAATTCCCTCTACGGTATTCTTTGTGAAGCGCTGAGTACACTTTTGGCGCTATATAAATAAAGACATACAATACAATGTATCAAAAAAACCCAGCAGCAATACAAAAAAATCAGAATACACAAGGGAAGGAAAAGTCAGCAGAGATTCTGTTACACATGCAACATGTGCAAAATAGAGCAACGTTTCAAGCAACACTACCTGATGTTGCATGGGAAATACAGGGTGTTTTCATGTTGCCAAATGTGAAATTATCTTTCTGTTATATTATTTGTTCCCTTGTTAACAAATTAATGTGATGATATAAGCACTCCCCGATTAATGGACAGGAATAAAAGGCCTGCATGCCTTTTCATGAACTAAACATGTTCTATAATTCATCCAGTCTCTGTCTGCATTTAATCAGAGACCCCTGCCAGGTACAAAAGATTTGATGAGTTTACTTCCTATTCTCTTCTAAACTTGTCTCTACCAGGCTGTGTGAGAGCGCAAAGCCTTAATAAATTGATCTTCCTGTATCTCCGCTCAATTCTCTGCTCTCCTCTTGCACTCTGCCCAGGGCTGTCTCTTTTCTACCCTGCATGTCCCTACTGTTCTTGCACACGTGAAGCCTTTCTCCTACCCTGCCCTGTGTCTCTGGAATAGTCTCAACTCAGTAACTGCTAATCAATTTCAATCCCAACTTTCAACTTCCAATTGAAAACTCAACTTGTTAGTGAATCAAATTTTAATAGCTTCAAATTAACAAACCGGGAGCCTTTTGAAATACACGTCCTCCCACTCCTGCCCAAACACTACAAACCACTGTACTTACTGTACAACTACTCCTGCCTCTGTAGGTTTCTTTACATACGTCTTATACTATAAGCTATTCAATTTTCCTAGCCAATTCCAATCTGGCTTTCGCCCCAAACACTCCACCGTAACTACCCAGCTAAAAGTTTGCAATGAAATCCAGTGTGGAATGGAACGGGGTCAACTCACTGGTGCAATATTCCTAGATTTTGCAAAGGCTTTTGTTACTGTTGATCATGCTATCCTGCTTAACAAACCCCAGAGCTCTGGAATAGGGAAGCATGCTTTAAACTGGTTTCAGTCCTACCTATCGGGTAGATCCCAGCATGTGTCCATCTCAGGCTCTAACTCCAACCCCCTGGATATAATCTGTGGTGTCCCGCAAGGCTCTGTTCTGGGCCCCTACTCTTCTCAGTGTTCATCAATGATCTTCCCACAGCTTGTAAGGAAGCTTTAATACACATGTATGCAGATGACACAATCCTATATGCACACAGCCATAGCCTCTCTGACCTTCAACACATACTTCAGTCTGACTTTTTGAGACTCGAAAACTGGATTTCCCAAAACAAACTGTTTTTAAACACTGACAAGACTGTAACAATGGTATTTGGGACCAAGACTAAATTTTTAAAGCTTCCAATGACTCAGCTCCAGATTAGAACCAACGCTAATACCACCCTAACACCTCTTACTAGTAATACTTGGGCATATGGTTTGACTCCCATTTAACATTTGGGATGCACATTGATACCCTGACGTCCAAAACCTATGCCAAACTAGGTGTACTTTATAGGAACAAATCCTCCCTAAGTCTGCTACTCAGAAAGCGTATCGCACAGCAGATGCTAATGCCAATTATCGAATAATGGGACATAGAATATGGCTCGGCACCCCAAACCCACTTTAGCAAACTTGACACCCTCTACAATTCAATATGCCATTTTGTTCTCCAATGCAACTACAACACACATCACTGTGAAATGCTCAAAGTACTAGATTGGTCATCACTTGAGTCTCGGCGCAAAGTTCACCTTTCCTGTCTTGCCTTCAAATACTTTCTGGGCAAGCTACCCAGCTACCTGAAGAAGCTCCTCACCCCTACCACATGCAGCACTTATCATCTGAGATCATACTCCAAAAGACTGTTCATGGTCCCATGGTTCAGCAAAGTATCCAGCCGCTCCTCCTTCTCTTACTGTGCACCCCAAAACTGGAACAATCTACCGGAGACTGTCACAGCCGCCACCAGTCTAAGTTCTTTCAAAACCAAAGCTGTCTCACATTTGAATCTGGTCTGTAACTGTTACATACGCCTATAATATATATTATCTTTAACTGTGCATGCAATGTCTTGTATATAATGTATAACCCTGTTCACTTATGTAACTATGTATTTGAACCATGTATTATTTGTCATCATAACTCTATGCCCAGGACATACTTGAAAACGAGAGGTAACTCTCAATGTATTACTTCCTGGTAACACATTTTATAAATAAATAAAATTCCTGTATTGAATTCTGTGTGTTCTATCTAATATCCTTATGGAAAAGTGATGTGTGCATGATTGTAGATGTAGCACCTTTTCCCCCACCCTAAGTAAATCATATAGCTACCGTGTATTCTGGTGTGGTGCATACCTGTGAGGTTGAACAGAAGGGCCTAAGAACTCTGAGGTGGTATGGGGAGGCATCAGGACAGGTTCTCAGCGATGATCGTCCATAGTGCTGCACCTCCAGCCGGGGAGGATCCTGGTGCAGCCAGGATGGTCCACACTGGTAACTCAGATAGTGGCCTAGAGAAGTCCACGGGGGAGGGGAGAGAGCCCTGACTTCTGGGAGAGTGTCAGCTTATGTACCCCAGGGGAGGGGCTTGCAACCCTGCCCCATAACAGGGCAGGTCCGGTACTGACAGGCATCACATCATGGGCATGTGACCCTGCCAGTATCCTCCCCAACGATGACACTCTCTGGTTGTTGTTAGGCCCGCCCCTGGATACAGCAACAGTGCATCCAGGCTGCAACAACAAGCTAGGCCTTCAAGAGAGAGCTTATCCCTCACAGTGCCTGTGCCTAACAGGACTTATACTGTTAAGGCCAAAAGAAAGATAATAGCCGAGGACTAAGCTACATCGATATATAAATACAATTATACAGTGCATACTGCAGGAGACCCGTTGCATCTTGGCAGAGACTTTCTGTGAACTGTAGGGTTATTTTGTTTTTTAATTATCTGTGTTTGTCAGCTGTTGGCTCAAACTAAATTATCACAATGAAAGGAGCCATTACTTGAGCTTGCATAACTATATGATGAGTGATATCACATACATCAATCATGAATATTTAGTGCGTTGCTTTTGACTTAAGGCCACAAAAAATAGCCCACTGAAACACAGCTAATTTAATTATATTTAAAACTTGAAGCCATATTCCTCTTCTGGAATAATATCTGTTGTGGGGCTTGGGGTAAGCAGAGGTTGCTTTGGAGTAGCTTCCAATCTGAGTAGGCTCTGTAAGAAAGTGAAAAAAGGGGCAAAATCCTAGGAAAACCGCGTAAAAATCCTAGTGTACGGTCTGTGGCCGGCGATCAACCTTTGTGAAGCTGCTTTTCATGTACTGACTGCTGAGTTTGCACGCCGTGCGTCAGGTAACGCTCCTAGTAATACCCAGGTATTTACATTGTGAGAAGGGGGCGTTTTTAAGGGCGTATCTACATTATCGCCCTACCGCAGCAATAAAAAAAACAACAAAGTAAATAGTTACATTATTAATTAATGTTCACACCTATTACTCGCCCGTTTTTTGGCCTGCCGCCTCAGAGATGGCAGTAGTTGCTCAATATTCTCCAACGCATGAGATTAGCCACATACATTCTTGGCAGCAAAGGTAAGGATTGGGTATTAGTTGGAACACAAATTAGAGACGAGCGCACTGCTGACTTTATTTAACAATGAAGAAAGCTGCAGCCTGTGTGCACTAAAACTGCTGCTAAGTAAATAGCCACCTAAGTCCCTTAAAAATACAATACACAAATACTGTAGCTATCCGAAAATCAATCTTCTCTACAGCAGGGGTGGCCAACTCCAGTCATCAAGGGCCACCAACAGGCCAGGTATCAGGGTTATTCCTCCTTCAGCGCAGGTGGCTCAATCAGAGGCTCAGCCATTGACTGAGCCACCTGTGCTGAAGCAGGGATATCCCTAATACCTGGCCTGCTGGTGGCCCTTGAGGACTGGAGTTGGCCGCCCCTGATCTACAGTAATTGACTTTCTTGACATTTTGTATTGCTTTTGTTTATTTGGAAATTAACTACAAATCCAATTTCTTTGGGGCCTCGGGTGGTGCAGTGTTTGGGAATCAAGCGTTTTCTTTAGACTTAGTCCCCTGTCCTTATAAGAAGGTCAACATATATAAGGGGAGGGGGACAGGCATTCTTTTCTTGAACACACGATAGGGAGCAATTAGAAGAAATGAAACCCCTCCCACGTCTCAGCTTCCCTTGGTTATAATATATATATAAAGTAACTTGAAAAAATATATAAAAATATACGTTTAGCTGTCAGATTTTAGTAAAAAGGG